>NW_022196904.1:1168052-1200896 GCF_008632895.1 Mastomys coucha
GAGAGAGAGAGAGAGAGAATGTAGTAGTCAGAGAAAGAACACCTCACCAAAGTCATTTCTCTCCTTCTACAGTGTAGGTCCTCAATTTCAGGTTGTCAGACTCAGAAGCAAGCATCTTTACCCACTGAGCCATCTCACTGCCAAAGACAATATTTTTTTTTAAAACTAATAAACATTGTCAGAAGTGTGCATAAATGGGATCCTTTTTTACTGTTAACAAGAACACAGGGTCTGAACTGTTCTGAGGAATGCTGCCTCTGAGTTAATGAGTCAAGGATCATCTTGGGTAAGCTGATGCCCTCCCTCCATGCGATTAGATGGGGGAAAAGTGGAAATTACAGGAAAGAATGCTCTTCCTCTTTGGAAATAGCATTACGATTTCAGACATACAGACACCCACAGAAATTAAAAATAGAACGCCAGTAAGAGGGGAAAAAAGTATGGAAGTGAGATGTCAGCACTCGCGTAACCATTGCAATTCTGTTCACAAGATCTGTGATAGAGAAATCATTCTGAAAGTGGTTGAAGAAAATGTGGTGTACATAGACAGTGGAATGAAGATGATGATGATGCCATGTGAAAACCATGGCTGAACCTTCAAGAAATGGCAATAAGTGAAATGAACAAGACCCAGAGGACAGGTGATGAGCTGTTCGCCTCATTGGAGATATGTAAAGTAACTATATTCAAGCTGAGCATGTGGATCCATTCCTGTAACCCTTGCACTTGAGAGGGTGAGGCAGGAGGGTTGCCATGAGTGCAAGGCCAGTCTGAGCTACATAATGAGTTCTGAGCCAACCTGAGCTATATAGCGAGACTTTTTTTTTTTTTTTGCCTCAAAAAACTAAAATAGATAAAGTCAAATTCATAAAAGCAAAATTTGGAATGTTGTCTACCAGAAGAGAAAACATGGGGAAGTTATTTATCAATAGACAAAAACTTTTAGTCAATTAATATGAATAACTCTAAGACAATACAGCACCTGTAGTCAATATTTGTAAAGTGTGCAGTTAAAATATTAAGAGAACAAATTTTTTGGATTTCTCTGTTTTAGCTGGGATTTCTATTGCTGTGATAAAACACCTTGAGCAAAAACAACTTGGAGAAAAAGTGGTTTGCTTCATCTTGAACTTCTAATAAGACTTTAACTGAACTCAAGGTGAAGGAGAGGCTGTGGAGGAGAGCTGCCTACTGGCTTGCTCCCCACAGCTTGCTTTGTCTTCTTTCCTGTACAACCCAGGAGCACCATACCAAGGGATGCACTACTCACAGTGTGGTAGGCTGACCCATACCCATCGTTAATCAAGAAAATGTCTCACAGCCTTGCCCAGAGGCCAATATGATAAATGTATTTTCTCAATTGAGGTTCCCTCTTCTCAAATAATTCTGCCTTGTGTCAAGTTGACAAAACACTAATCATCTCTCTCTCTCTCTCTCTCTCTCTCTCTCTCTCTCTCTCTCTCTCTCTCTCTCTCTCTCTCTCTGTCTCTTTCTCTCTTTCTCTCTCCCTCTCTCTCCCTCTCCTCCTCTCCCCCTCTCCCTCTTCTCCTCCTCCTCCCCCCACCACCATAGTCAAAAACACTGACCCAGAATTGTTCCTGTCTAAAAGAACTACAGGAACAAAAATGGAGAAGAGACTGAGGGAAAGGAGGTCCAGTGACCAGCCCAAATTGGGATCCAGCTGAAGAAGTTTTGTTTGTTTGTTTGTTTGTTTGTTTTACAGTGATCAATGCCTACAGTTTCACAAGCCCACCTGTCCAACTAATGTCCACCAGCAGAAACCAGACTCAGATGGCTCATTTGACTTCACTTTTAAAAAGATTTCTTTCTTTCTTCCTTCCTTCCTCCCTTTCTTTCTTTCCTTCCTTCCTCTCTTTCTTTCTTTCTTTCTTTCTTTCTTTCTTTCTTTCTTTCTTTCTTTCTTTCTTTCTTTCTTTCTTGTATATGAGCACAGTGTTACTCTCTTCAGACACACCAGAAGAGGGCAACGGATCCCTTTACAGATCGTTGTGAGTCACCATGTGATTGCTAGGAATTGAACTCCAGACACGTGGAAGAGCAGTAGTTTGAATCCATTTTTTTTTTAATTTTTTTTTTATTTTTTGGGTTTTTCGAGACAGGATTTCTCAGTATAGCCCTGCCTGGCAGTGATGGTGCAAGCCTTTAATCCCAGTACTTGGGAGGCAGAGGCAGATGGATTTCTGAGTTCAAGGCCAGCCTGGTCTACAGAGTGAGTGAGTTCCAGGACAGCCAGGGCTACACGGTGAAACCCTGTCTCAAAAAAACAAAAAAACAAAAAAACAAAAAAACAAAAAACAAACAAAAACAAACAAACAAACAAACAAAAACAAAACAAAAAAAATTAATAGAAACTTGAGGTTCACAGAAAAACTGACCAGAAGGTGAAGAGAGTTTCCTGGGTACTTCCTGCCATGCTCTATCCAACCAGAGTGGTAGACATTCTCCAACTGATAAACCTACTGAACATATTGCTAGCATTCAGGATCTATAGTTCATACTGTGCTGTGTACCTTGTAGGTTGGGTAAATATCAAGTAACCATTATAGAATCATACAGAGTAGTTTGTTTCCCTTTAAAATATCTATTTCTCTATCTGTGACCCATTTATTTCTCTGTCTGTCTCTCTCTCATGTGTTTGTGTGTGTGTGTGTATGTGTGTGTGTGTGTGTGTGTTTCTGAGGATGAAACTTTTGTTAGTTATTTTTTTCTCATTGCTTCGACACAGTATCTGACAAAAGCAACTTAAAGAAGGGTGGGGTTTTTTTTGGTTTTTGTTTTTGTTTGTTTGTTTGTTTTCCAGACAGGGTTTCTCTGTGTAATCCTGGCTATCCTGGAACTCACTCTGTAGATGAGGCTGGCCTCGAACTCAGAAATCCATTTGCCTCTGCCTCCCAAGTGCTGGGACTAAAGGCGCTCGCCACCACTGCCTGGTTGGAAGGGTCTTCTTTAGGCCATAGCTCCAGGGTACCATCCATCATGGCAGAAAAGTCATAGCATCATGAGCAAGAGGAGGCTGGCCACATATCTGCCAGTCAAGAGGCAGATAGAAGTAAATGTTGGTGCCCAGCTTGCTTTCTACTCTTAATTCAGTCTAGGGGACTACATCCATGGGATGGTGCCAGGAGCACTTAGCTCTGCTACACTCTTCTGGAGATACCTTAGAGCAGTGGTTCTCATTTGATACCGTTCCTCCTACAGTGGTGACCCCAAACTATAAAATTATTTCTGTTGCTACTTCATAACTGTAATCTTGCTGCTGTTATGAATTATAATATGAATGTCTGATATGTATGATCTTTGAAATGCAATCTCGTGAAAGGGAACCTTGACACCCAAAGATGTCTTGACCCACAGTTGAGAATCATTATCTTGTAGACACACCCATGGTTGTGTCTCCAAGGTATTAGGAAATATCACCAAGCTGACGATGAAAATTCACTATCACAGGACCCAAGGCTCTACACATACGAGGCAAGCACTCTGCTCTAAGCTGTAAGCACAGCTACTTGTTGCCTCTGTGAGTTTTGTCTTCTTCAGAACATCTTGTCATTGAAATCAGAGCATACGTGGTCCTTTGGGATGGGCTTCTTTCACTCAGTGATGCACATTTTTTTCCAAGACCATTTGCAAGTTTATTTGTGAAGACACAGCTTTTCAATATCTTGAGCAGACGGCAAGGATCAAGATTGTTGGGTCTTATAAAATATGCTTTTTAAAAATTAGAATTAGTCTTACCGTATCAGCAGCTCCTGTACCACATGATTCCCCACAGCCAATAACTGCAATCCTACCACTCCTCAGCTTTACCAGGGTCCACAGTCACCACTGCTCTGGATCTGACCATTCCAACAAGTGAAAACTTGGTTTCGAGGGCTTTTTAAGGGCTTCAAAATACTGTCTGCGAAATCAGATGTTGAGGTAAGTTCCTCCTCTGATTCAGTCTTCTGCGGTCTCAGTGACCTGAGCAAGTCACTTCCCCTTGTAGATTTGCTTAGATATGAGAATCTCCTTTCTCAGAAACCAACCACCCAAGATTTACCAGTTGCTCATCATAAGCTCAGTGCCTGAAGTTGAGGACTCACATGAAGGTATGTGATAGCAAAACTCTCAGTGTGTCTTGTTCACATCTTAGTGAATCAGGAAACTGGGATCATAGCCTATGTCCATCAACTAGATATCATGTCCCAAAGGTTCCACAAACTTCTCACTGGACAACAAGTGCTCAAAACATGAGCTCATATGGGCCATTTCACATTCATACCACAGCAAACACATACTGTAACACTCTATAAACAACCCTAAACTTGACATAAGTTCAGTGGGAACTTGTAAGCCTGAAGCTCTAAGTAACACCAAAAGGAGAGATTCCCAAGCTCCTACAAGAAACCAGTACAAATCCCTGCAAAGCTAATAGTAGCTGCCACACATTTCTACAATAGAGGCTGAGAGCTGTGTATAAGGGCATTTTCTTCTGTCACAATGTTCTTGCTTTGGACTTTGACGCAGCAAATTTTCTACATTAGACAATTTATTTTCTTATCTTTTCTAGTTCTACTTCTTGTTTCTTTGATAAAATATTCTGAAAACAGAAAGCAACTCTGGGGAGAAAGTATTTAATTTAGTCCATAGCTCCAGGTTACAGCTCAGAAGTGAAAATTGCATAAGTTTAAAGCACCCAGTCACATCATACCTATTTTCGAGGACAGAGAGAAATAAATGTGTTTTTTGCTTGCATATGTTGTTTGCTTTTTTCACTCTTACTCCCAGAGCCCCTGACTAGGGAATGGTGCCACCCACAGTGGGATAAATCTTCACACATCATTCACACAATTCCCCCCCACACATCAATATACATATATATATATATATATATATATATATATATATATATATATATATATATATATGCCCACAGGCTAGCCTGATGTAGAAATCCCTTCAATGATAGTCTTTTCCCAGGTGATTCTAAGTTGTGTCTAGTTGACAATTAAAGCTAACATCACACCCTCTCTGACATAATGGTAGAACCTGAGGCTGGGTAACTGCTAGGTGTGTATCTAACTCAGAATCATCAGCTGTGAACATGAAAAAATCCTGAATTGTCTGCTGTTGTGGAAAGGATAGGCGACTTTGGCATTGTACTGGACTCTAACAATGTCTTTATCCCTAGTTTAAAATGTTCTTCTCAAAGCTAGAGAGATGGCTTAGTAGCTAAAAGTGTGTAAGGCTCTTACAGAGAGAGGACCAAAATTCAAATTCTAGTGCCCATTGCTGGTGACTTACAACCATCTGTAACTCTAGCTCCTGGGGATCAGATGCCTTTGGTCTTCATAGCCCTTCAACCAAGAGCTAAAGTAAAAGGACACACACAGAGAGGCACAAAGAGGGAGGGAAGAAGAGAGCAAGAGGGAGAGAATGAGGTACATAAATAAAACTAAAGGTCTGTTGAGGTGGCTCAGCCAGTAAGACTGCTCTTCCGAAGGTCCGGAATTCAAGTCCCAGCAACCACATGGTGGCTCACAACCATCTGTAATGTGATCTGATGCCATCTTCTGGTGTGTCTGAAGACAGCTACAGTGTACTTATTTATAATAATAAATAAATCTTTGGGCTAGAGCAAGCAGGGTTGCCCGGAGAGAGCAGAGGTCCTAAAAGTCAATTCCCAACAACAGATGAAGCTCACAACTATCTGTACAGCTACAGTGTGTACTCATAGACATAAAATAAACAAATAAATCTTTTTTTAAAAAAGGTTTATTTTAAAAATAAATAAATAAATAAAGCTAAAGGTCTTATCTACCTAGACAAAATTCATGGAACCCAAAAGTTGGCCAAGAGAATGAATCCCAAGAAGAGTTAAAATCTGAAGTCTGGTGCGTTCCAAGTGGGAGTTAGACTTAAATCATTTCGAACGTTACCCTATCAGCCTTTTCTCCTCTAACACCGGCTCTCTTGATATGGGCCAACTGAAGATAGACCATCCTACCTTATTGTATAAAGACCTGCATTCTCTTCTCAGACCACATGGACTCTGGCCCTGAAAAGAAACTCCAACTTTAAATGTTCAGTGTTTTACTCAAAATCTAGGCTTGATTTAGCCTCTCAGCTTTTGGTTCTATCTGTGGTCAGGGAAACAGGAAGCTTGGATAGAAACTACCCTTTTGTCACTTTGTGTTTTCCCCTTGAACCAGGACAGTTCTACATCATGGATGAAAGCAGGACTTGGGTCTAGGCATCTGACTTTGCAACCTCTGAAACTCACAACTTGTAGGCTATGGTTATTCTAAAACATGCCAAGAGAATCCCAGGAAGCAAACACAGTAGGCATGATGCGGTCTCCCATAGCCTCAGCCAGGCCAACAGCTGTACAGGCTATGGCTATCAGATGCCAACATCGTAACTACTGTGGTTTTCTTACCAAATGTTTCACACATGGCTTGGTTCCCCTTTCTCTTGACTGGGACATTAAGGAGAACTGTTCTCTTAAAATAGTCTTGAACTTGCCCATGACCTCTATGAAAACCATCTCTGATCCACGTATCAGGTTTGTGCCAGCTAGGTTGACCTTGACCTGCCAAGAGAGATTTCAGTTGGTGAATTTGAAGCACAGTTAAATTTGAACTTGGCATCACTGTGCTTGGCACGCCTAAAATAAAATGGAGAGCCTTAAATCAATTACCCTTTCATGAAACCTTATATAGATTTGTTCATTTTTCTGATCAACTTATCCATTTTCACAGTGGTGGCTATGGAATAGATTGGATCTATGTGTACATCACACTTGAAATCCACAAGTTAATGAAACTGATAGTCTGAGAAAGATATATATCAAACTTCCTCAAACATTATGTGTTTGTTTTAAAGTCATATTATATGCTTTAAAAAAATGAACCAGGCTAGACCCAGAAAGGATAGCTAAGTAGTAAAGAATTTATATTGTTCTTGCAAAGGACCCAAGTTTGGTTCTAAAAAGCTACATTAGGAAAGTACATCAGCCTTTAACTCCAGCTGCAAGCGATCTGATGCCATTTTCTGGCCTCCACAGGCACCTATATGTATATGCACAAATGCATACATGCACACATAGTTCAAAATAAAACCATTCTTTTAACTTTTATTGCATTAGGATGAGAAAAAGTTACATGATTTCAATTTATCTGAATTTGTTAACATTTAAAAACATTTTAAGTAAATAGAATTAAATCACATTCTTGTTTCCCTTTTGTACCCCAACTCCTCCCAGAGACACCCCTTCAATACTTACAATATCTTTTTTCTCATATTCCTTAAGATTTATAAACTATTATAACAATAAAAATAAATATTATAAAAGTTGTTTGATATAAAACAACCATCCATTTAACAGTCTTATGTAGACTCTCATCTAGCAATAGTGAAAATACATTTTTCTCAATATAAATTTTAAATAACTCCAAACATATTAAGTGTATATTTCAAAATAATACATCACTACTAGTATATTCTTAAATGAACATAAATATATAAAGTCTTTTTGTTTGTTTGTTTAGTATTTAGTAGAGTTTAAAATCTTGGCTCTTGATGTGGTACAAGCTCAAATTAAGAACAATTTTTAGACATTGGATTTCATTGTAATAAGGCTGTACTTCAATGACCCTCACATCATCAAAGGATTTTACCTCCATCGTAGCTAAGCTGAGAGTTGATAGTTCTGCTGCACCAAGAAATGAATTGAAGGCACGATTTTTGGACACAGAGTTCCTGCTATGGTCAAAAGTATTTGACTTGAGTGAGTGACGTTATTCTCAGCCCACAGAGAACAAGTTACATTCACATAAGAAATGGTGTATGTATTAAGATGGTCTGTCCATAAAGTCATTCACCAACTGTTTCAATGAACAATAGTTCTGCTTGGAGGGTGGCACAGACATTAGGTAAGGGTAAGAATTTGGTTCATTAGCTGTGATAATTTGGAAAAGCATTCATCTCAGAGAAAGAGTAACTTATAAAGTCCTCTTCAAACTTGATACAAGAGTTACAAATGTCAAGCAAAGCATTCAGTCTCACTCTTTGTTGTTCTCTTACAAGCCACCTCCCTAGTTAATCACCTATGTTTCTTTTGGGTATATAAATACTTTTGAAATATATAAGCTGTTCTGAAAACCATAGTATAGTGTAAAAACATGAAATAAACAATACTGCTAATAGAGATGCTGAGATAGGAGAAGTAAGATTTCAAGACCCTTATGTTGTACACAGCCAGACACTGTCACAAACAAACAAGCTGAAAGTGAATATAGATTGTACAATATTGAAACTATTTCTCCAATTACCAAATTAGAGAGACCATTGGATGACAATCAAGAAATTTCTAATTCCTCATATTATTGGATTTCAATAGATTAGGATACATTGGTAATATTAATTTTCATATTAAGATATTAAGAAAAAGTAATTGTCACTTCCTGTTATTTTTGTTGTGAGAGGTGGAATTAGGTTTGTGTGGATTTGTTGAAAGATTACTTTCTTGCCTCTTCTATGGTGTAGTTTTGCTCCTTATGTTGATGTTTTCCATCTATTATCCTTTGTAGGGCTGGATTTGTGGAAAGATATTGTGTAAATTTTGTTTTGTCATGGAATATCTTGTTTTCTCTACCTATGGTAATTGAGAGTTTTGCTTGGTATAGTAGCCAGAGCTGGCATTTGTGTTCTTGTAGGGACTGTAGGACATCTGCCCAGGATCTTCAAGCTTTCATAGTCTCTGGTGAGAAGTCTGGTGTAATTCTGATAGGCCTGTCTTTATGTTACTTGACCCGAAATAAAATCTTAAACAAGATAAAAAGGGATATATTTTTTTATTCTGCCATGGTGTGAGACTGCCATGTAGAACATTCAGGCTGGCATGTAGAGTTCTTCCTGGGGTAACTGAGGTACCCAGGACTCCTCTGGCTTCACTTCACTAGACCTTGAATCTAAGAGAGACAATGGTATATCCACTGATTATCTTTATCTTTATTTTTATTAAATTTCTATAGTAAATGGGTTTAATCATAGTGTTTTCACACATGCATATCCTTGTACTTTTTTCATATTCAATTCCCCATTACCTACACACACACACACACACACACACACACACAAACACACACACAGACCGACATAAATGTGTATTTATATATATTTTATTTCATATATAATATTTGTTCTTCTGAGTCTATTTTATTTCCCTTAATACAATGATCTCCAATTCCACTCATTTTCCTGACAATGCCACAAATGTATTCCTCTTTATGGCTGGGTAAAAATGCCACTTTGTTTTTATGCCACATTTTCTTTATCCATTTATCCATTGGTGGATGTCTAGTTTTGTTCCACAACTTGGCTGTTGTAAATAGTGCTATAGTAAATATAAATGTGCAGGAATTGCTGTAGCATGGTGACTTTCTTTTCTTTGGCCATATAACCAGGAGTGGTATAGCTGGAACAAATAGTAATTTTATTTTTAGGCTTTTTTTTTGGGGGGGGGGTCTCCATATTGATTTCTGTGGTGATTTCACAAATTTCTATTCTTACTGCAGTGTATACAAATTCCTCTCCCCGTGTACCAGTTCAGCATTTCTCTCTTAGAACACTGAAATAGTACAAGTCACTCCTGCTCACATTCCACTGGTTAGAATCATTTAAGAGTCTACAGCTTGGGCTTCCTGGTCTGGCCTCAGTAGGAGAGGAAGGGCCTATCCTCACAAAGACTTGAAGTGCCAGAAAGGGGGTACCCAGGGTGCTTCCACCTGCTCAGAGGAGAAGGGGGGAGTCTACAGCTTGGCAGGAGAAGGGTTACAGTCATCCTTTTAGCAGCTGCTTGAAGGAGAACACTGCACAGTGTTACAGACTCCAGGCTGTCCTTCAGACATACAATGAGCCACTGTAGAAGGTGCAGCCAGTCCACTAGTGGGAAAGATATCCATCCTGTGTAAATGCAAAACTAAACTAAAATAAAATACAACAAAAACTTGGGAGTACCAGCCAAGAGGCACAGGCTGCAGAAGCAATGGAGAAGCTGGGACAGGGTCCTGTCTACCTCCATTAACAACTAGGAGGGATGGCTGATCCACAGCCCTCTGTGCACCTTTCCCAAAAGTGGAGAGCTTATCTCCAGGGAGCGCTCTGACCCAGTTCTCAGGCAAGATCACCATTTTCTCTCCAATGACGTTCTAAGGTGGGAACCAGCCTATAGGCACAGGCAGCAAAAGCAGCAGAGCAGCTGGGAATGGGTCCTTTCTATGTACCTCTGCACCCAGGAGGGAAGGATGATCCACAATCCTCTGCAAAATGCCTTACCAGGGGACAGCTGATTTCCCAAGTGTGATGACACAGGCTTGCAGACCTTACAGACCCACAGGAGGAACAAGCTCCAGCCAGAGACAGCAGACAACTAACACCAGATAGGTCTAACACCAGAGATTAACAGATGACAAAAGGCAAACACAAGAATCTTACCAACAGAAACCAAGACTACTGGCATCATCAGAATCTAGTACTCCCACCAGAGCAAGTCCTAGATACCACAACACATCAAAAAATCAAGATTTGGATCTAAAATCTTATCTCATGATGGTGATAGAGGAATTTAAGAAGGACATAAGTAATTCCCATTAAGAAATACAGAAGAACACATATAAACAGGTTCAAGCCCTCAAAGAGGAAACAGAAAAATCCCTTAAAAATTACAGGAAATCACAACCAAAAAGGTGAAGGAACTGAACAAAACCATTCAGGATCTAAAAATGGAAGTAGAAACAATAATTCCTAAAGAGAGACAACTCTGGAGATAGAAAACCTAGGAAAGAAGTAAGGAGCCATAGATGCAAGCATCACCAACTGAATACATGAAACAGAAGAGAGAATCTCAGGTGCAGAAGACAGCTTAGAAAACATTGACACAACAGTCAAAGAAAATGCAAAAAGCAAAAAGCTCCTAACCCAAAACATCCAGGAAATCCAGGACACAACGAGAAGACCAAATCTAAGGATATAGATATAGATGAGTGAAGACTTCCAAATTAAAGGGTCAATAAATATCTTCAACAAAATTATAGAAGAAAACTTTCCTAACCTAAAGAAAGGGATTCCCATAAACATACAAGAAGCCTACTGAACTCTAAATAGTTTGGACCAGAAAAGAAATTCTTCCCACCACATAATAATCAAAATACCAAATGCACAAAACAAAGAAAGAATAATCAAAGCAGTGAGGGAAAAAGGTCAAATAAAATATAAAGGCAGAACTATCAGAAATACACCAGACTTTTCTTCAGAGACTATGAAAGCAAGACAATCCTGTGCTGATGTCATACAGACCCTAAGAGAACACAAATGCCAGACCAGGCTACTATACCCAGCTAAACTCTCAATTACCATAGATGGAGAAACCAAGGTATTCCATGACAAAACCAAATTTACACAGTATCTTTCCATAAATCCAGCCCTTCAAATGATACTAAATGGAAAACTCCAACACAAGGAGGGAAACTACATCCTAGAAAAAGCAAAAAGGTAATCCTCCAACAAAACTAAAAGAAGATAGCCACATGAACAGAATTCCAACTCTAACAACAAAAATAACAGGAAGCAACAATTACTTTTCCTTAATACCTATTACTATCAATGGATTCAATTCCCCAATTAAAAAAAAACATAGACTATCAGACTGAGTACATAAACAGGACTCAACATTTTGTTGCATACAAGAAACCCACCTCAGTAACAGAGACATACACTACCTCAGAATAAAAGACTGGAGAACAATCCTCCAAGCAAATAGTCCCAAGAAAAAAAGCTGGAGTAGTCATTCTAATATCGAACAAAATTGACTTTCAGCCTAAAATGATCAAAAAAGATGAGGAGGAACACTTCATATTCATCAAAGGTAAGATCTACCAAGATGAACTCTCAATTCTGAACCTCTACACTCTAAATGCAAAGGCATCTACATTCATAAAAGAAATTTTACTGAAGCTCAAAGCACACATTGCACTGCACACAATAATAGAGGGAGATTTCAACACCCCACTCTCATCAATGCACAGATCATAGAAACACAAATTAAACAAAGACACAGTGAGACTAACAGAAGTTATGAAACAGATGGATTTAACAGATATCTATAGAACATTATATCCTAAAACAAAAGGATATACCTCAGCACCTCATGGTACCTTCTCCAAAACTGACCATATAATCAGTCACAAAACAGGCCTCAACAGACACAAGAATACTGAAATAATTTCTTGCATCCTATCAGATCACCACAGAGTAAGGCTGCTCCTCAATAACAATATAAACAATAGAAAGCCCACATACACGTGGAAGCTTAATAATACTCTACTCAATAACTACTTAGCCAAAGAAAACATAAAGAAATAAATTAAAGACTTTTTAGAGTTTAATAAATATGAAGCCACAACATACCAAAACTTACGGGACACAATGGAAGCAGTGCTAAGAGGAAAACTCATAGCTCTGAGTGCCTCCAGAAAGAAACTGGAGAGAGCATACCCAAACAATTTGACAGCACATCTGAAAGCTCTGGAACAACAAGAAGAAAATTCACCCAAGAGGAGTCCATGGCAGGAAATAATCAAACTCAGGGCCGAAATCAACCAAATGGAAACAAAAAGAACTATACAAAGAATCAACCAAACCAGGAGCTGGTACTTTTAGAAAATCAACAAAATAAATAAACCCTTAGCCAGACTAACTAGAGGGCACAGAGACAGTATCCTAATTAACAAAATCAGAAATGAAAAGGAAGACATAACAACAGACACTGAGGAAATCCAAAAAATCATGAGATCCTACTACAAAAGCCTATACTCAACAAAACTGGAAAACCTGGATGAAATGGGCAATTTTCTAGACAGATACCAGGTACCAAAGTTAAATCAAGATCAGATAAATGACCTAAACAGTCCCATATCCAATAGTGAAATAGAAACAGTCATTAATAGTCTCCCAACCAAAAAAAAAGCCCAGGACCAGATGGGTTTAGTGCAGAGTTCTATCAGACCTTCAAAGAAGACCTAATACCAATACTCCTCAAACTATTCCACAAAATAGAAACTGATGGCACTCTACCCCATTCGTTCTATGAAGTCACAATTACTCTGATACCTAAACCACACAAAGACCCCAGAAACAAAGAAAACTTCAGACCAATTTCCCTTATGAATATCGATGTAAAAATACTCAATGATATTCTTGCAAACCGAATCAAAGAACACATCAAAACAATCATCCATCATGATCAAGTAGGCTTCATCCCAGGGATGCAGGTATGGTTCAATATATGGAAATCAATCAACATAATTCACTGTATAAACAAACTCAAAGGAAAAAAACCATATGATCATCTCTTAGATGTGGAGATAGCATTTGAAAGAATCTAACATCCCTTCATGATAAAAGTCTTGGAAAGATCAGGAATTCAAGGCCCATACTTAAACATAATAAAAGAAATATACAGAAAACAAGTAGCCAACATCAAACTAAATGGAGAGAAACTTGAAGCAATCCCACTAAAATCAGGGACTAAACAAGGCTGCCCACTCTCTCCCTACCTATTCAATATTGTACTTGAAGTCCTAGTCAGAGCAATAAAACAATAAAAGGAGATCAAAGGGATACGAATTGGAAAGGAAGAAGTCAAATTATCACTATTTGCTGGTGATATGATAGTATACTTAAGTGACTCCAAAAATTCCACCAGAGAACTCCTACAGCTGATAAACAACTTCAGCAAAGTAGCTGGATATAAAATTAACTCAAGCAAATCAGTGGCCTTCCTATACACAAAGGGTAAACAGACTGAGAAAGATATTAGGGAAACAACACCCTTCACAAATAGTCACAAATAATATAAAATACCTTGGTGTGACTCTAACTAAGCAAGTATCTGTATGACAAGAACTTTAAGTCTCTGAAGAAGGATATCGAAGAAGATCTCAGAAGATGGAAAGATCTTCCATGATCATGGATTAGCAGGATTAATATAGTAAAAATGGCCATGTTGCGGAAAGCAATCTACAGAATCAATTCAATCCCTATCAAAATTCCAACTCAAATCTTCACACACTTGGAAAGAGCAATTTGCAAATTCATCTGGAATAACAAAAAGCCTAGGATAGTGAAAACTATTCTCAACAATAAAAGAACCTCTGGTGGAATCACTATCCTGGATCTTAAGCTGTACTAAAGAGCAATTGTGATAAAAAACTGCATGGTATTGGTACAGTGACAGGCAGGTAGATCAATGAAATAGAATTGAAGACCCAGATATGAACCCATACACCTATGGTCACTTGATCCTTGATCAAGGACCTAAAACCATCCACTGGAAAAAAGACAGCATTTTCAACAAATGGTGCTGGCTCAAGTGGCAGTTAGCATGTAGAAGAATGCAAATCAGATCATTCCTATCTCCTTGTACAAAGCTCAAGTCCAAGTGGACCAAGGACCTCCACATAAAACCAGATACACTGAAATTAATAGAAAAGAAAGTAGGGGCTCTAAGAGCCTCGAGCACATGGGCACAGGGGAAAATTTCCTGAAGAGAACACCAACAGCTCAAGCTCTAAGGCAGACTGCCAAGTGCTGGGGTTAAAGGCGTGTGCTACCACCACCCGGCCCATTTGTCAGTCCGTTCCAGGACAGTTAGGGCTTTACAGAGAAACCCCGTCTCGAAAGAGCAAACAAACAAACAAACAAAAAGAGAATTGACAAATGGGACCTCATAAAATTACAATGCTTCTGTAAGGCAAAGGACACTGTCAATAGGACAAAACAGCAACCAACAGATTGGGAAAAGATCTTTATCAATCCTATATCCAATAGAGGGCTAATATCCAATATATACAGAGAACTCAAGAAGGTAGACTCCAGAGAACCAAATAACCCTATTAAAAAATGGGGTACAGAGCTGAACAAAGAATTCTCAACTGATGAATACCGAATGGCTGAGAAGTACCTAAAAAATGTTCAAAATCCTTAGTCATCAGGGAAATGCAAATCAAAATGACCCTGAGATTCCACCTCATACCAGTCAGAATGGCTAAGATAAAAAACTCAGGTGACAGCAGATGCTGGTGAGGTTGATGCTGGTGAGGTTGTGGAGAAAGAGGAACACTCCTTCATTGTAGGTGGGATTGCAAGCTGGTAGAACCACTCTGGAAATCAGTTTGGCAATTCCTCAGGAAATTGGACATAGTACTCCCTGAGGACCCAGATATACCACTCTTGGGCATATACCCAGAAGATGCTCCAACATGTAATAAGGACACATGCTCCACTATGTTCATAGCAGCCTTATTTATAATAGCCAGAAATTGGAAAGAACCCAGATGTCCCTCGACAGAGGAATGGATACAGAAAATGTAGTACATCTACACAATGAAGTACTAGTCAGCTATTAAAAACAATGAGTTTATGAAATTCTTAGGGAAATGGAGATGGATCTGGAGAATATCACCCTGAGTGAGGTAACCCAATCCCAAAAGAACACACATGGTATGCACTCACTGATAAGTGGATATTAGCCCAGAAGATCGGAATACCCAAAATACAATCCACAAACCACAAGAAACTCAAGAAGAAGGAAGACCAAAGTATGGATACTTGATTCCTCCTTAGAAAAGAGAACAAAATACCCATGGAAGGAGTTGTAGAGATTAAAGGGATGACAATTCAGAGACTGGGCCACCTGGGAATCCTCCCATATTCAATCATCGAATCCAGACACTATTTTGGATGCCAGCAAGTGCAGGCTGACAGGAGCCTGATATAGCTGTCTCCTGAGAGGCTCTGACACTACCCAAATAATACAGAAGTAGAGGCTCACAGCCATCCATTGGACTGAGCACAGGGTCCTCAATGAAGGAGCTAGAGAAAGGATCCGAGCAGCTGAAGGGTTTGCAGCCGCTTAGGATGAACAACAATATGAACTAACTAGTACCCTCAGAGCTCCTGGGGACTAAAGTACCAACCAAAGATTGGACTAATGGTGGGACTAATGGCTTTAGCAGCATATGTACCACAGGATGGCCAAGTCAGTCATCAGTGGGAGGAGAGGCCCTTGGTCCTGTGTAGGTTCTATGCCCCAATGTAGGGGAATGCCAGGGCCAGGAAGCTGGAGAGAGTGAGTTGGTGAACAGGGGGAAGGGTTGGTTTTTTTTGTTGTTGTTTTTTGTTTTTTTTTTAAGAGGGGAAAGCCTGAAAGGAGATATCATTTGAAATGTAAATAAAGAAAATATGTAATAAAAAAAGGGAAAAAAAACTTGTGCTTGATGAAGATGTCAGGAAGATCTTGCTGCTGTTGCAGAAATGTGTAGTTTGAGAAGTGGTGAGCTGGCCCAGGGGGAAGCAAGGAGGAAGGCTGGGGACACTGAAGCAGCTCAGCCAGGGCCAGAAGTTAGGAAAATCAAGGCTCTGAGAGTTGAGTAAATTCCAAATGTAAGTGATAATGAGAAGGATGCCTTAATAGCCTAAGGGAATATTTGAGATCTCTCTTCATTGTTTTGAACAGTTTCAGGCATTTACATTAATAAATTTGGCCATTTTCACGCCTTCTCATCCTCTTCTTCTTCCATTGAAACCCTTTTTACCAAGTCCCCTTTCTAAAGCAATGTCTCCTTGGTGTATGATCCACTGTATTGAATTAGGGTTGCTTGCTCCAGGATCAGGAAAGGGTGCATATTTACTGGAGCAAGGGAAACCTATCAGTGGTTACACCACTGAAGAAGCTGACACTCCCTCTCCCCACAACTGCTAATTACCAACAGCACCAATGAAGCCCATCTCCCATCAGCAGTAAAACATTGATTGGCCTGTGGTGGTTTAAATATGCTTGGCCCAGAAAGTGGAACTATTAGGAGATGTGGCCTTGTTGGAGTAGATGTGGCCTTGTTGTAGGAAGTGTGTCACTGTGGGCATGGGCGTTAAGACCTCCCTTCTAGCTGACTGAAAACCAGTCTTCTCCTACTGGCTGTCAGATGAAGATGTAGAACCCTCAGCTCCTCTTATGCCATGCCTGTCAAAATGCTGCCATGCTCCTGCCTTGATGATAATGGACTGAACCTCTGAACCTGTAAGACAGCCCTAACTAAATGTTGTCCTTATAAGAGTTGACTTGGTCATGGTGTCTGTTCACAGCAGTAAGGCCCTAACTAAGACAAGGCCCAACCTTGTGCAGGCCTTGTGAAGATAACCACAGCTGCAGTGAGTTCACTCTATCCAGATGACAACATCTTTTTGCACATCTCTCCATTCTCTTACTCTTAACAATCTTTTGCCCCCCTCTCCTATGACATTCTTTACTTTTTTAATATGTATTTGTCTCAATCTTACACTTGTTTTGCCTACATTTATGTACATCACATGCATACAGTGCCTACAGAAGCCAGAAAAGGGCATCAGATTCCTTGGCATTGGCATTACAGACAATGGTTGGAAGCCACCATGTTGCTACTAGGAACCAAACCCAGGGCCTCTGCATGAGCTACAAGTGCTCTTTACTACTGACCCATTTCTCCAGTCCCACTGTTGATGTGAGCCCTGCAGAGGCTGATATGGATGCCCCACTGAAGGCTTAGCTCCCCACCATCACTATCCACTTTAGCCAATTACAGACTTCTACATTAACTGATGCCCACTGCATTAAGAGGCTTCTCTGGTGATTTGGGATTTCATTTTTAAGAAAATAAGAAAAACTATAGGCATACATATTGCACAATCATGTTCTTTGTCTAAATATATAACTGGTACCACTTAATGGAAACAGAATTGTGGGAGGCAATAAAAATAACAGCTGATGCCTCCTAGCTCTTTCTGTATGTCAGGCATATCTTTAAATCCCCTCCAGGCAGTTTACTTGAATCTCACTACAGAACACCATACCACCCAGGCTTGCCTCAAAATTATGACAGTCTTGCCTCTGCTCCCAGCATACTGGGATAACAGGCATGTCCCACAGTGTCCAACTTCAATTTTTATTCTATTGTGATAAAACTGTTTCCATTATGAGACCTTTTTGTAGATGAGCATACTGAAGTTCAGGGGCTTCATTCATTTGAAAAATGTTTTGCATGAAGACATGGAGCTGGATTGCAACCTGTGCAGACATCTTATCCTTACCTCTTACCTTTATTAAATGAAGAAAAATAGTAGTTTAATCAGGGAGGAGGTCCTTGCCTTCTAGAACCAAATTCAGGTACCTGAATCAAGATGTCAACTGTGGATATTTGAACAAACATACAGCTAAACCCAGAGAAGCAGGCTGGTAGAAATTTGGCTCCCAGAAATATCTGACTAGGTGGGTTTTTTTTGTCTTTAATTTTAGTGGGTTAAGCGAAATGCATTTATTTGCAGGTTTAGTCAAAATTAGGAGGAGAAAAAAAAGCACCTGTTTCTCCTTACCTTACCCAACAGTGTTTCAGTTTATAGAGAAGATTAAACAAAAAGCTAGTGGGTGAGGGCCCCCTGCCCCAGTGTAGCTCTGTGAACTGAGTTGCGTTTCTGATTCCACAGTGGAGGTGTTAAGCCCCAAGATGGAGGGGAAATACCACTGCTCCAAATCATCATGGCCAAATTAACTAAAGCAAGCCATCAACGGAGGCAGCCTTTCTTATTCATGGGCACAGGCTGCCACACACTATGGCAGGGTTTGAGAGGTCAGCTTTGGGTGTGAGGGAGACAAGGCTGTTTAGCTCAGAGGAAGGGGATTTCCAAATATGAGATTTGGTGGGTCAAATAGGTACAGTTATCAGACCAAAACGTAAGTTAGTCCTAACAACTTCCTGAAACACAGACATGGTTACAAGGAGGGCGTAACAACAGGTAGTCATAACAAGATAGTTATAACAACCTTATTGAAACAGAGGTAGGGTTGCAAGATGATTATAAACAACTTTGTGAAACAAAAACATGATTTCCATTCCTGGAAAAGGCAATGTAGAACCATTTTTAGTTAAAGTTACAGGTGGGGCATGGCCCAGTCCTGCAGAAATAGAGGTTTAATCATAAACAGGAATGAACCTCGTTTGTCCTTACTGTAAAATGGCTTATAAGCCTAAGATGGGGAGGAATGCTGAAGAATTAAGATGGGGAGTTAGAGAACTGACTCCTAACAGTTATCTTCTGATCTCCATGTGCACACCACGGAACATGCCCACTGATACTTACATATGAATCATGCACACAAATGCACAGTAACAATGGGTATTTTAGAGTTGCCTTAACTCTGCTTTTAAATTGCCTTAAATAGATAATTTATTGGATATAGAAACATTGGTTGGTGATTATTTCGTTTTAAAGTTTGAAGTTCATTGTTTCATTCTCTCCTAGCTTGTAGTATTGTGGACAACAGACCCAATGTTACTCTAGTGTTTCCATCTTTATATGTGACTTTGTATTTTCACTTATAGTTTTCAATGTCACTTTATTTGAATTTTAATTATGGTATGTCATAGAGGGATTTTTTTTTCTGATACCACGTATTTGAAGTTAAGAATGCTTCCTCTGTTTGGATGTCTATTAATTTTCTAGGGTGTGGGAAACTATTGACAATAATCTCATAGGAAAGCTTGTTTCAACAATTTGATTTTATTCTTCTATCCAAGATATTTGTAGATTTTGTCTTTTGAATGTGTCTTAAAATTTTTGGTCATGCTCTTGCTTAAATTTTCTTTATATACTTATATATGTATTATTATATTAATCTTGTTCATCTGTAATAGTTTAGTATTTTTTCTGTGTAATTTTATCAGACAGCAATGCTTCATATTACATTGTTTTATTGATCAATGTTTTTATTTCCAGAATTTCCATATAGTTCTTTGCAGTGTTTCTCTTTCCTTTTTGCTGTTTTTCTCCACATTTTAATTGTTTTAATGTTTTACTGGTTATTTTATTTATTTGCATTTCAAATGTTATCCCGTTTCCTGGTTTCCCCTCTGCAAACCCCCTATCCCACTCCTCCTGCTTCTATGAGGGTGCTCCCCAACCCACCAACCCACTCCTGCCTCACCACCCTAGCATTCCCCTACACTGGGACATCAAGCCTTCATAGGACCAAGAGCCTCCCCTCTCACTGATGCCAGATAAGGCCATCCTCTGCTACCTATGCAGCTGGAGCCATGGGTCCCTCTATGTGTACTCTTTGTTTGGTGGTTTAGTCCCTGAAAGCTCTGGTGGGGCCGGGGTCTGGTTGGTTGATATTTTTCTTCTTCCTATGGGGTTGCAAACCCCTTCAACCCCTTCAGTCCTTTCCATATATCCTCCATCTGTGCTCAATCTTGGCTACAAGCATCCACATCTGTATCGATAAGGCTCTGGTAGAGCCTCTTAGGAGAACAGACATATCAAGCTCCTGTCAGCAAGCCCTCACATTTAAATTTTTTACACCAAGCTACGATTTCATTCGTACCCTCTGGAAACTTCCTTCTCTTTGTGTTAAATGGTTTCAGAACTCTCGTTTTTATTCTTTGGGCTAAATTCTATTTGATTCCTCTACTTGGTGTTTGTCTTAGTTAGGGCTCTACCGCTATGAATAGACACCATGACCAAGGCAAGTCTTATAAGGACAACATTTAATTGGAGCTGGCTTACAGGTTCAGAGACTCAGCCTGTTATCATCAGGGTGGGAGCATGCCAGTGTCCAGGTAGGGATGACGCAAGAGGAGCTAAGGGTTCTACATCTTGTTCTGAAAGCAAACAGGAGAAGACTATCTCCCAGGGAGCTAGGATGAGGGCCTTAATGCTCATGCCCACAATGACACACTTCCTAACAATGACACACCTACTCCAACAAGACCACACCTCCTAATAGTGCCACTTCCTGGGCCAATCATGACTTGCAATGATGAGAGTACTGAAGGGAATCAAAAATGGAGATCCAAAGTGAGAAACTAGAAATATGGCTTCTAACCATCACAGTGTTTAAAACTGCCTAATAGTAGTACACCAAAACCTTGATCTGGCAATCTAGTTACATCATCCTCTTTGTTTTCTGATGTTGTGAAGTAATGGCTTGTCAGAGTGGAGTTTTTACTCCTGTGTGTGGCATCTTTTTGCATCTGTTGGAATATGTGAGTCTTTTGGGTTGAAGTTCCTCCTTCCTTTTTCCACAATTTTTTGTTTTCTCTGATATGAATCCTATAGATTAGTTATTTTCACCTGGATTTATGTTAATGGGAAAAGCTGACTACAGTAATGACTATGATCCTTTGACCAGATTCTCAGTGTGGACTGCACTAGGAGATGAGGAGATATTGTTCTCTTTAGTCATGTTCCCTGGGATATTTGTAACCAGAAACACCAGGGTCCTGTTTGTCCATATGGGAGTAAGCTGCCTTGTCAAGCAGAATTCATGCCTCCAGTGTCACTCTTTCTGGGATTCCTGAAGATGCAGAAAGCCCCAAGTCAAGAGTCTTTAGGAAACGGTACTCAACCATTTCTACATCAATAACCACAGTAGAAGCCCCATTCCCAGTCTCTCACTTTGGATCTCCATTTTTTATTTCTGTCAGTACTCTCATCATTACAAGTTCTCACCTTCCATACTTGAGGGTCCTGGGTACCATCTCCCCTGTGGCTCTATGTGCAAAAAACCACCATCACTGTCACCAATTCCACCCTTCCAGTCCTTATGTCCCACTACTCTCTGCTGATTGGAGCTCCACTGCTGTCTTCAGAGCTGTGAAAGTTTCTTAATTTTTGAGTTATGCAAAATTTTACTGGAAATATATACCCTAATTTGATTATTGCACAGGTATCCTTGTATAAAAATAGCACACATCACTCAATAAATATGTAGTCATGTCATTAATAAAAACAAAAACTGACATCTTGGCTGAATTAAAAATGATGGCTTTTTCTTCAATACTAATTTAAGAAATGCCAAATGTCTCATACCTCCAAATTGATATTCATGGTTTTTAAGAGATTAAACAGAAAAATGGTCTTCAAATGGTGTTCTTTCTGTAATGAAGAGTGGCCCACATTCTTATTCTCTCAGCAAAGACCAAGCTTTTAAGAAAAATTTCCCAGAACATTTGTTAAGGATATTTTGTGATTATAGGGGTAGATATAGCCCAACCCCAAGATTCTGTTTTACAGTAAACAGAAACCTCACTGAGCTACAGTATCAAACTGGTTCCTGACTACAAAATGGAGTTGGGCTGATTTCTCAAAGCCTGTGTAGCTCAGGCTGGCCTAGAACTCTCTATGAACCCAAGGAACTTCTGATCATCCCGCCTCCTCCATGTCTTGAGTTTTTGTAGGAGTTCACCACCACTTCCACTTCAGGCTGTAGTAGAGCTACAACCAAAGGCTTGCTTCATACATGCTAAGTGTAAGCCCTCTTCTAACTGAACTACATCCCCAGCCCCAAGACTCCATTTTCTGGAAGGAGATGTTTGAGAACAGATTTTGCTATGCAGTTCAGGCTGGGTTCAAAAAGATGACCTTCTGGTTTTGTGTACCATTATGTCAACAATTCATTTTGATTCTGACTACTTCCTCCTTTTTCTATGACAAAGTTGCTGACAAGCCATCCTGTAGTTTGTTCTTAACTGTCCTAAACTACAGCTTAGCTTACTATGAACGAAGCTTTTCACTGTTGAAAAAAATGGATGGCGAGTCAGAGAGAATCCAGATGTGATTCCCAACACACATGGCAGCTCACAACCATCTGTAACTCTAGTTCTAGGAGATCCAACACCCTCTTTTGCTTTCCAGGGGTGCCAGATGCATATATAGTGCATAGATATAGTTAAAGGCAAAATACTCATACATATAAAACAATTAATTTTTTAATGAATGGAGGTGCAGCTTGGTGATAAAGCAAGTTGCCTTGGCATGTTTCAGCCCCTGGGCTTTATCTCCAACACTGAAAAGAATGGGGAAATGCTGTGGATAGTATGCCATGATAGCGACTGCTAGCAGCAGGCTGGGATGGAAACATCTCAGAATGTTCCACAGCAGCTCCTTGTAAAAAAAAAAAAAAAAAAAGAAAAAAGAAAGAAAGAAAGAAAGAAAGAAAGAAAGAAAGAAAGAAAGAATGGCATCTGAGACCCTGAGAAGCATGAGACACATCCCTCCAGAGGACCTGCCATCTGAAATAAGGTACTGCTCACATTAGGCTAGGATAGGGACATCTCAGTAGCCTGTGGCAGCTCCTTTTGTAAAAAAGGAAAACAGTTGTTCATTTCTCCTAACCTTAGCCCTGGACAACGGCTGTATAGATTTCATTTGTGCATGACTGCTTTTCAGTTGGCCTTGGTGTGCGTAATTATTCTATTATATCTGACTCTTCTATTTCTTTCTCCTTCTGTTCTGCTGAATTCTGTGAAACTAAGTGTTCCTTGATGTAGTGATTCTTAAACAATTAAACATTGAGGCATAGGGGCACAGCACAGAACAGTCCTAATGCACCTAACAGGTGCATGCTGTATGTTCTCATCTTAGAAACAATGTAATAACTGCACAACGGTAGATCTAGATTCATGTAGGACTTGCAAAGAAAGTTTGAAGGAATTATTAGAAAATTAAATAGAGCCAACATTGGGACCCCAAGAAAAGAAAAAACTATTGAAGTTATGAAGTAAGTTTTGCACAACATTTAAGAGTGGTTCCTAGATAAGAAAGTATAGAATGCATAAAATTATATATTAGTAAAACTAAGTCAAAACATTGGGACTCTAAGGAGAGTCATTTTGTGCAATGTACAGAAACAGAAAGTTAGCAGAACTACTGAGTTAAGGGTTAATTTGATTCTTTCTGGCCACAGCCTGGCAGCTTTGCCCATGTCACTTATCATTAGGGCTTCAAAGAAAAATGCAAGTAGCTGGCCTCAGAGCTCTGAGCTCTGAAGTATAATAAGTCAAAGTTTAAATAATGATAAGTTTGCGATTATTATTATTTGGGCCTTAGGCCTGGGAATAGGGGAAGCTTGAAACTTGGGGGACAATTGTAATTCTTGATTCTTTGTGGGATGTGGTTATTCCTTGGAATTTGATTTGGCAATGATTATACAATATCTTTTTTTTTTTCCTACCTGCTTTTGGAGTATCAATAAAAGACTGGGGCAAAAAAAAGGTTGACGAGCAAGTGGAGAGTGAGTGAGATGAGAGTGAGGTGTGCATGAGGTAAGTGTAGAGTGAGTAGAGAGAACGTGAGAGAGAATGTGAAGAGTGAGTGGAGATAACGTGAGAGAGAATGTGAAGAGTGAGTGAAGAGAATGTGAGAGAGAATGTGAAGAGTGAGTAGAGAGAATGTGTATGGAGAATGTGTGTGAATGAAAGGAGAGTGCATGTGGTATGTGTGAGATGTGTGTGAAGAGTATATGTGTGAGTGAAAGGGGAACACACGGAGGTGTGTAGGAGTGTGGGAATTCGAGAAAAGAAAAGTGCACAGGAGAATGCAGAGTGTGTGCAGTCTTAAGCTGCGAATGAGAGAGAGAGAGAGAGAGAAAGAGAGAGAGAGAGAGAGAGAGAGAGAGAGCTTAAGCCTTGAAAAATTGCCTGTCAGTTTGTACCTAAAATGTAGTCTGTGTCTATTATGTGCCTTCCAGATGTCCCTGCTTCCAGTTGAGAACTCTGATCCTGTGTTGAGGCTGGATCCTGACAGGGAAAAAGAACAAACAAGACATCATACATTGGAGTCTCTCAAGACAGAAAGAGCAAAAGTTTGCAATTTTAAAATAAGCAAGGAACTGGGCACTGGTGATGAATACCTTTAATCCTAGCACTCAGGAGGCAAAGGCAAGCAGACCTCTGTGAGCTCGAGACCAGCCTGGTCCATAGAATGAGTTCGAGAACAGCTGGGGCTATATAGAGAAACCCTGTCTCTAAATAAGTAAATAAAAATACAACAAGGAAGGAAGTTGAGAAAGGCGATCATACTTTGGGTAAGTATACAACAGTCTGGGGTTTGCTGGTTCTGAAAGTGAAAGTAGCTGGCTCAGGACAAAGACAGCTAACAAAGAACAGGAACTGGAATTTCAGCAAAGCCACAAAAGGAGATAGGTGGAGATGTCAGAGCTGAACAGGACAGTTAATGGAATTATGGAGCTTAAGCAGGAGATGAGGTCCTCAGCAAGGTGGACTCAAATAGGTAGAAAAGACTCACTGAAACAGAGGTGAGGAGGACCTACCATTCACTTTGGTTTTGGTGGAAGGAAAACATGGCTCAAACTAAAGCATAAAAATAAAGTAAAAAAAAACAGGTGGGGCTCACTTGTTCTTCCACCACTTAGGAGGCAGGAGAGGTAGGAGAATCAAGAATTGAGAAGTCTGGGTTACATAGTAACAATCTTATTTAAAAAAACAAAAACAAAAACAAACAAACAAAAAAACCCAAAAACCTGGGGACTAGAGAGATGGCTCAGTGGTTAATTGTTAAGAGCAGTTGCTACCCTTCCAGGGGACTCAGATTCAATTCCCAACATCCACGTATCTCCAGTTAGCGGAGACCCAGTATCCTCTTCTGCCTTCTGTGGGCACTAGACGTGCATGAAGTACAAGACTTACATATAGGCAAAACATCCATGCACATAATTTTTTAATAGAGCTCAAGAGATGGCCTAGCAGTTACCATAACATACAGGGCATCTGGCACTTGGTTCTCTGCACCCATATCGCGTGGCTCAGAACCTCCTGTAACTACAATTGCAAGGAATCCAATTCCCTCTTCGGAACTCCATGACCACCTGAGCATGCACACACTCGTGCACACATACACATAAAAAACTATTTTAATTTGCAAAGACTGTATCAGGTATGCAGACATGGTGGTGTCTTACATATATACAAACAGAGTGAGGGTTGGAAGGAGGGAGGGAGGAGGGGAGAGAGAAGAGAGAAAGACAGAGAGAGAGGGAGAGGGGGTAGGAGAGGGAGGGATGGAGGGAGGGAGGGAGGGAGAGAGAGAGAGAGAGAGAGAGAGAGAGAGAGAGAGAGAGAGAGAGAGAGAGAGAGAATATGGAAATGAGACAGGCATGCTCCTAAGCTCCTCTCCCTATGGTGATTCCTGTGTCAAATCATGAGAGTTCCAATCTTCTAGTTTTGCAGTCTAAAGTCAAACCCAGCATTATTCTCCACACTTCCTTTTCCTCATACCTCAGCAAATTATGGAAGTCTGCCCCTCACAACTCTCCAAGGCCGGCACACATCTCACGACCTCCACCCTCACCTGTCATTTACAAAGTTACGTGGACTCCCCTTGCTTTCTCCTAAGATGTTACCTTTAACCCGCCCTGTATATGGTGGTGTAATTAATCTGTTAAAAGCCTGTCAAAATCACCTGGAAATAGGGGGCACTCTTTTGGCAAGAAGAGTGACAGAAGACATAATAGCATGAGGTGCCAGGAAGGGCACCCACGCACTGTACCAGCCTAGTTCATCTCAGAATTTGTGCTCTTCCAGATGAGAGGGGGTAATGTGCCAACTTCATGTCTGTCATTCTTGGAAATCATTCCCTTGAGAGCAAAACTCTGTCAGGAGCAGAAGAGGGGTGCTGGGGAGACGCTTCCATAGACAAAGGTTTCTGAGTTTCTGAGGAAGCATGACATCCTGATTTCAATTCCCAAAACCCACAACAAGCCAGATGTGGTAGCTAATGTCTGTAATCCCAGCACTCCTGCATTGAGATGAGATGCAGAAGCAGGAAAATCACTCGGGAGCAGGAAGACAGCAAGAGAGAGTCTGTCTCAATGAGACAGAACGAGAGGACCAACTCATGAAAATTTTCTTCTGACCTCCATGCATGTGCCACGGCATACACATAAAGCACTTATGCACACACTTACACACATATGCACACACACATACACACGTATACACACACACACAAAAAAAAACACACACATACACACACACCAAATTGCTGAAAACTCAGAAGTAACTGAGGAATTATTGGAAATTGATGGTTTCTTAGAGAAGTAGAATTATTTTTCTGTGGAAAAGTGATAACTTGTATGTTGCCTACCTATGCCCCAGTGGATAACTTTACATACATACATATATGGGCAGCAAGTACCTGGACTTTGGGTTTAAAACAAATGAACAAATAACTAAACACAAAACAAAACATTTTTAAAAAGAAGATATAAAACTGGAATGGAGATGTGTTGGGAGAAATCATAAGAATTAGACTGAGGGAGTGGGGAATGGATATGATCAAGATACATTGTATACATATATGAAAAATTTAAAGAGTAAATAATTGATATTAAAACTATGTATAGGGCTAGGAATAGAGAAACGTGTCTTTAATCCAAGGCAGGGCAGGCAGACCTCTGTGAGTTCATGATTGAGCCTGGTTTACATAGTGAGTTTCAGGACAGCCCAGACTACCTAGAGAGACCATGCCTCAGAAAAACAAAAATATAAATGTATGAAACTGGTTGTGGTGGCACACATCAGTAAATACTGATGTTAAATTATGCTATTGTTGCAAGCATCCCCCTGATACTTATCCTCCTGAAAATAAACATGTTGGGAGATGTGGGACAATCGATCTAAGTGACAACTGTTAAGTCAATCTAGCTGTCCTTTTGCCAGCACAATCAACTTTGAGTATTCTAGATATACCCAGCAGAAGCTATGCAACAGTTGCAGCTGCCCACTGTCAACACACAACCCTGGCTCCTGAAGTTGCAGCCTCAGCCATAACTGGTTGGAAAGTCTACAGTGAAGTGTCTCTCTAAATATTCCTACCCAGGTCAGTCAAGGAGCACTTCCCCTGGTGGCCAAGCCAAGAAAATGTTGTGATTGGTACAAAAAGAACAGTGCTGTAATTAGGGTGAATACTGCTGTGGGGCATCCACCAGAGAAGATCTCTCAGACATGGGTTTAAACCAACAGAAAATTTTTAATCATCCATCCTGCAACCACACTGGATGTTTGGGATCCCATTATAGCATGGACTAAGCAGTTCTTAGGGTGAGCTTTTAAACACAAAAACCATATCCTGAAGCAACATACTTCAGTCAGCAAGAACATTTATCCAGAAACAGACTACAGAGGTGAAAAGGTAAGGTTAGTATATTTAGAAATTATCCTAGAATTGTGAATTTTGATGGGTTAGGTCTTCATTTTAGTAGGTAGTACTATCTACGTGCTGAGTTTTATGGCCTGAAAGTTACTTCCATCATGGAAGCATGAGTCTGGGGGCCTGTTACAGCAACTGTAGTGTGTGTGTGTATGTGTGTGTATGTGTGTGTATGTGTGTGTGTTTATAAAAGTTGTTTATAAAAGTTGGTAAGTTTAGACAAGTAATACTTTTTAAACTATTTACACTGTATAAAAAAATCCCTTTTAAGTAGGTTTTTTACCCTCCCCTACTTGACACGTTTTGCATTCAAACAATACACACATGTAAGGAACCCTGCAGTGGGTCAGGAATACACACAAAGGCATGTATACATGTATGAAAACTGCAAGGGACACTTGACAGGAAAATGAATGCTTTCAGCAAAAGAGAGAGGGGGTTAGAAGGTAGTGATGAGAGAGGGATCTTGAAAACTACTAAAATCTTGTGTGTTTCTGTCTGTGTGTTTGTATACGTGTGTGTGTGTGTGTGTGTGTGTGTGTGTGTCGGTGTGTCTGTATGTGTTTGTCTGTGTGTATGTGTATATGTGTGTCTGTGTGGCTATGTGTATCTATGTATGTCTGTGTGTCTGTGTGTATGTGTATGTGTGTGTGCCTGTGTTATGTGTGCCTGTGTCTCTGTGTGTGTGTCTTTGGGTCATGTAGATGTCTGTAGGTGGTGTGTCTGTGGGTGTCCATGTCTGTGTATATCTGTGTGTGTGTGTGTGTGTGTGTGTGTGTGTGTGTGTGTGTGTAGCTTTCAGTGAACTTTGTAAAATGTGGTAATCTGCCAAATACTTTTCCAGGCTCCTGATATCTAACCAAGACAACACTCCTTGGTTACATTTGTATTCCTACAGACCAATAGGAGAAAGAAGATCGGAAGCCACAGTTACAATACCGGAGTCCCCTCACCATAGCTGCACCTCACTGCAGTTCATCACCCACTGTCACCCATAGCCACAAAACGCTGAATGGAAAGTTCCAGGAGTCAACAGATTGCACCTTTTCAATCGTGTGCCTCTCTGAGTAGTTTGATGAAGTTTTTCTCAAAACAATATTCCATCCAAAAGGTACGGTAATAACTTCTATTACAGTGTTGTACGGTTGCCCTGTTTTATTTTTAGTGATGACTGCTAGGCCTTGTGCCTAGTTTATATACTGAGCTTTGTCAGGAGGGTTGTGGGAATGCAGGCACAGAGTATATATATAGATTCAATACTCAGTGTGGTTTCAGGCATCTGCTGGGTGTCTTGAAATGAATTCCCCACAGATGGCAAGCTGCTGTGAGCTTGTTCACAGTCTGCTTAAAGTGATCAGGAAAGACAGTTGAGAAGCTTGCGTCAGATAGCTAGAGGGCCACAGAGAAGCTTGCATCAGATAGCTAGAGGGCCACAGAGAAGCTTGCATCAGATAGCTAGAGGGCCGCAGACCTTAGGAAGTGCAGAGTCCTGGGTTTTGAGTAAAGGGGTAGGAAGAGAGAAGGTGCCAGGTAGTTGACTCTAGATCACGTGGGGCCCTGTCACTCTTTGAAGTTACCCTGAGTAAAAGGGCAAGTATCAAAAACCGACCCAAGTTGAAGACAACTCCAGTGGTGAGCAGTGAGTCTCCTTTTCCTAGACTTCCTCTACAAAACTGAACTACTCACACAAGAGATCTGTCATTGCAGTAACCCTCAAACAGTCTCATCCATCTTCCTCAGCAGCTTCTTATCCCTTCTTTCTCATAGCTCTGCATTGAGTTGACTTCTGAATGCCTATGTTGTGGATGGAGGTCTCAAGGAGATCCTCACATATGTGGCATAGTAACCCCTGAGTTGTACAGTACACACCTCACAGATCTGTGTGTGGTGAGTCTATAATATTCCTATTGTGTATCTGCAGAGGTTTGTGCCTGTAATATTATTTTACCAGGTAACAAGATGTCTTAGCTTCTCTCACGTGTATGAAAAAGATAGCATTAGAAGCATCCAGAAGAGGAACATAAACACAAGATCCTCAAGGTCATTATTAATAAATAAAATAAATTGCTATACTGGGCTGGGTAATTATGACAGGGTTTTAGTCACCAGACTGTAACTATGTACAGTCACTGAGATCGGATGAGAAATTGCAGCCCAGCTGGCTCATTGTACCAGGAACTCCCACAGCCAGCAGAGTAATTATAGCAGAGACACTAGATCTGCTGTGTGATTACCATGCAGTCATGGAGTCCAAAGCGATAATAGCATGGTTCCAAACACAGGCACTAGGCAATAACTAGAGACATGATCACAACTCAGAGACAGAGGGATGTCCCTGAAACATCAAGCCTCAGGATGCCCAGGAGCGCTTCACCACCCTCAAAAGCCCCCAAAAGTTGAATGATTTTCCCCGGTTTTTTATTTGGTTCTTAGAATTAAACCTAGCTCCTTACACATGATATCAAGGTCTCTACCACTGAGCCACGCCCCTAACTTCTCTCTGATGGATTCTAGGCAGGTGTTCTACCACTGAGCCATTTTATTCCCCTTCCCCGTTCAGCACAAGTCTTTTCCTCATACTCATGTCCTTTTGCTTTGTTTTGTGGCCCACTAAGTTTAACTAGGGCCCTCTGTGGGACCATGAGTTTAAAACTATTCATTGGAGCCTGACGGACTCACCAGTAGGTACAAAACTAAAGGCAATGATACACCTACCCTCCGAATCTGTCAGTGTCCAAGAGTTCAGCAGAGAACGGTGAAGCATCACAAATAACTGCTCTATCCTTAACTGACTGATTGTTAACTAACCGGATCTTGTGCAAGGCCTAGTGCAGGTGACCACAACGGTTGGGGTATCATGATTGCAATGGTTGAGTCCTGCTAGGGAGAAGGAATTTCACGGTTCTTCCTATCTTCTAGCTCTTACATTCTTTCTACCCTCTCTCCCTCAATGTTCCCTGAGCCTACCAGGGGGATAATATGAATATCTTATTTTATGGCTAAGCACTCAACAGTCACCCCAAACAGCCATGAGTCTCTGCATTCACTGCCATTCATGCAAAGAAAAGCTTCTCTGGTTCAGGCTTAGGAAAGGAGTTTTGGTGCTAGGAGGTAGCTTTGTGCCATGACAATTTAGCTTAAAAAAAATGGAGCTCCTTCATCTTTATTTCTGAATAGTATTCTATTGTATGGATGTGCCACAGTTTAGCCAATTGCCCGCTGAAAAACACCGTGGCTGTTTCAAAAAACTTTGATCCAGAACCTATAGTTAGAAAGGTCATAGGTCATAATGGAGAACCTATTACTACTATTCTGCTAAGTGGATATAGTATTAAACAGACTCATTATATTATATAATGATTATATAACTAATCCTGATTATATTATGACTTATCATTGTATCTATAGATTAATACATCTCTCAACCCTCAGAGAAGCTTCTTTCTCTAGTATATGGGGACATGGAGACCCACAATTTGTCAAAGGTCAGAGAATAAGAGTCTAGGCCGGGCTCAGCCCTAAGATGGGGCAGAAAGATTTTAACAGCCAGATGACCACAAGGAAACAGTGTTTTCCAAAACAACAGGACAGATGCACATATGAACTTAGTGCTTGTTACAGCATGCAGAAGACCTGTACAAGCTCAAGTCGGATGAAATCCCAGCATGGGACAGGGATGTGAGCACAAAAATCCCATCCCCAGCTAAGGATCTATGGGCAATTGATAGCAGCTGAGAGGAGAGTCAGTGTTCTTCAAGGGTGTGGCCCCCGGTAGGTTGACTTCACATCAATAGATAGCCCTTAGCCAAGAGTATGGTGATAGCAACAGTGGGTTTTTAAAACAGAAATGAGGACACCAAGTTGGGTGAGAGTGGAAGAGGGTGCATCTGGCCTTCCCAGTGCACTCTCCTTATTTCACTTGGCTAAGGGTCCTTTTGTTCAACTGAGATGGAAGTCATGAACAAGCAAAGAGCAGCTCTTTTAGAATCGGGTCCCTCTGATGTCCTTAGTCAGGACACCTCCCAGCAGCACTCAGCAGCCATGTTCCAGGGCCCCAGCAGCTGGAGGAAGGAACTCTCTGAGGCTCTCTGAATGCTCAGTGGTAGGGGCTTACAGCTATGCCTTCTCTGACTTCTGCAAGCCTGTTGAGTGTGCCTGGGTCTGGCATCCATAGATGCCTTGTGCTCTTTGTGTTACTAACCCAACTCACTTTATGCACAATAGAGACTATAATGAAGCAATGCAATCATTCATGGGTTTTCCTGTGGCCCACATTTCATGAACATGTATGACAGAATGCAGAAAAGGGGTGTGTTAGTTAGTTAGTTGTTGTAATAAAGTGCCCTGACAAAAGCAAATTAAGGAAGAAAGGGGTTTATTTTACCTTACGATTCCAGAGGAATCAAGTCCCTCATCTCAGGAAAGCAATGGAAACATGCAAGGCTAGATAGGGTAGCAGGAGTAGAAAGTGGGCTAGTCACATTTTCATCTGCACACAGGAGGCAGAGACAGACATACAGACTGAGACAGAAACAGGCAGACAGAGAGACAGAGACAGAGACACAGAGAGACACAGAGATACAGAGATAGAGAGAGATCAGGAAGTGGGGTGAGGCTATAAACTCTCAAAGCCCACCCCTGATGATGATGTACTTCCCCCAGCAAGGTTCCACTTCCTGAAGGTTCCATAACCTCTTCAAACAGTAGCACCAATTGGGGGATCAAGTGTTCAACTACATGAGGCTA
>NW_022196904.1:1200940-1241107 GCF_008632895.1 Mastomys coucha
TTTTTTTTTTTTTTTCATTCAAACCACACCCAGGGAAGTCTCCCAGACTTCTCTGTGAATAGTGAGAGAAACTCTGCTTTTATAGCCAGTCAAGACTGCACACTAGCTGTCAGGGGTTGGAGATGTTCCTCCCCGACCAGAGTAGCACAGCTGTGAAGGGACAGGAGTGGTCACTGGTAGAGTTATCTGGAGCAGTTACTGGCAAGATCATCTAAGGGCTTTCTAAAGCTTTCAAGGCTTAAGCAAAGTTCCCCAAGTCAGAGATGTTGGCGTGGCAGTCACAATGATAACTGTGGTTCCAACAGTAGAAACAAAGTTCTTGGAGAGCCTGTCTGATGACAGTTCATCATTAAGGGAAGCCAAGATAGGAAATCAAGATGATGTGTGAAATATATCAGGCCACATAATTACTGGTTTTTATAAAGGCTGAGCCCATGGGCAGAACAGAAAGTGTCAGAAGACGAGGCACTCCCAGGTGAGTGAGAGTCTCTCCCAGGTGTCCGCGTCTAGATTGGTGACTCTTTTAGCAGCCATCGGGTATTTAAAACAGTTACAACAGTTACAATAATGGCTGAGGAGGCAGATGCTTGATGGGCAGCTCCCATGATTCCCCCAGGGAGTGGCTATCTACCTCCAGGGAACCTTCAGACGTAGCAGCAGTGTCACTCACAGACCTGCTAGATGCTTAACTTGGTAACTAAGAAGATAACTATCATGATCCTGATGCAGCTTTTGTCACTGTCCTTCCTGGGACGGTAGCCCATTCCGCTCCCAGGAAGCTGTTGATATAATTTAGGCAAAGGGGAAATGTCTAGACAGCTGTCAGTCAAGCAACTACATTGCTGGTACCCAGGGGAAACATTTCGGTAGGCTGGCTGGAAGATCTGATATGGAAGCAGTTAGTCATCTTCAGTGAGCTTTATCTAAGAATACTTAACCCCCATCCTGTATCCTCAGGAGGGCTAAATTCTTCAGATCAGTCTTAATTCCTGGCGTTTCTTTTTTTCCTTGCTCCTCAATCAGCTACACCCTGTGCTCAGAAATGATGGATGCAAAAATAAATCTTCCTAATCCAGTTCCTGATGCAAAGGAAAACCATTTTTCTTTCTTTTTTTATTCATTTCTTAGTATTTTTTTTATACAGGGTCTCACTATATAGCTCTGATAGTCTAAAAATTCACTATGTAGACCAGACTGTCCTCCTACTCAGATATCTTCCAGCCTCTGACTCCCAAGCACTGCACTATTATACCTGGCTCCATTTTTTTTTAAATGTATGTGCATTTAGTGTGTGTGTGTGTGTGTGTCTCTGTGTGTGTGTCTCTGTGTGTGTGTATGTGTGTGTGTGTGTGTGTGTGTGTGTGTGTGTGTGTAGACATGCATGTGTCACACTTGTGGAGGTAAGAATACAACTTGTGAGAGTCAGTTCTCCACTAGCCATGTGGATCTAAATGCCAAGCACATTTTTCCACTGTGGTGATTGAGTGTGAATTGAGACTAGCCCCTGCAGGCTTATAGGTTTGACTGCTTGGTGCCCAGTTAGTAGAACTGTTTGGAAAGGATTAGGATGTGTGGTCTTGTCAAATGAGGTGTGGTGGGGGAGGGGCTTTGGAGCTTCAAAGACCACACCTGGCCCAATGACTCTCTCTCTGTCTGACGCCTATGGATCAGGATGTCAGTTCTCAACTACCTTTCCAGTGTAGGCCTGTGTGGTGGTTGGAATAGGTATGGCCCCCATCAGCTCATGTGTTTGAATGCTTGGCCAAGTGTAGAGAGAGGCACTATTAGGAGTTGTGGCCTTGTTGGAGTAGGCATGATCCTGTTGGAGGAAGAGTATCCCTGTGTGGATAGCCTTTTGTGTCTCCTGCTCAAGCTATGCCCAGTGTGGCACACAACCTCTTATGCTGTCTTCAGCTCAAGATGTAGAACTCTCAGCTCCTTCTCCATCACTATGCCTGCCTGTACTCTGCTGTGTTTCCCACCATGAAGATAATGGACTAATCCTCTGAAACTGTAAGTCAGCTCCAATTCAATGTTTTCCATGGTCACGGTGTTTCCTCACAGCAGTAATACTCTTAAGACAGCCTGCTTGCATGCTGCCATGTTCCCCACTATGATGATAATGGACTAACCCTCTGAAGTTGTAAGCAAGACCCCGGTGAAATGTTTTCTTCTACAAGTTACCTTGGCCATGGTGTGTCTTTGCAGCTATTGAACAGAGGCTGAGACACCTGCTAAGCCAGCTCACCAACCTGTGGCAAACTGGTTAAGCATAGCTCAGGGCCCAACAGTAGGCAAGAGGCTCTAGAGTGCAGAGTGAAATCACAAACATGAGCTTTTACTGAGCACTTTAAAGGTCAGGCACACCCCTAGCTGACATTATAGACAGTACTTTCCCCTTGCTGAGGTAGATTTTGGGGTGCATAAAGATGGCTCATGTTAGATGCGATACTGGGAGACAGCCTGAGTGCACCTCAGGGATGTGGAGCAGTTCACTGTGTTTAGAGACTTGCAGTGCGGCTGTCATGAAGACCTCATCATAACCAGGTTTAATGTGGCTACTGCTCCATCCCTTCTGGGTCAGGCAGGCAAGCAGGTTTAATGCAACCCAGTTGTATCCCACAACTTAGCAATTCCCTAGTTAAGGCACCCCCTGCACAGTTCACCAACTCCATGCTGAGCTGAGTACCTAGAGAAAATGAAGCCAGTGTATCAAAGAGACACCTGCAGTGTCCTATGCACTACAACATTGTCCACAATAACCAAGAGGTGAAGTCAACCTAAGTGTTTGTCCTGGTTGGTTTTATGTTACTTTGACATAAGCTAGGGTCATCTGGGAAGAGGGAAAATCAATTGAGGTTTCAATGGCTCCATCAGATTGGCCTGTAACAAAGTCTGTGGGCATTTTCTTGATTAATGATTGATGTGAGTGGCCTCAATCCACTGTGGAAAGTGGTACCCTTGGATAGGTGGTCCTGGGATGTATTAGAAAGTAGGATGAGCAAGTTATGGGGAGTAAGCCATTAAGCAGCATTCCTCCACAGTTTCTGCATTACTTCCTGTCTCTAGGTTCCTCTATTCATTATTTCTCTCTTCCCTTAACCTTCTTCACCCCTGGCCCCAGGCAATCTCTTATTTACTTTCTCTCTCTCTATGCTTCTATAACCTGGACCCCCTCATACCACAGTAATTATGTATCTTGATTAGCATCCCACCATACCTGACTCCTCCAGTTGCCTCATCTTCTGACACTTTCTGTTCTGCCCATGGGCTCAGCCTTTATAGAAACCAGTAATTATGTGGCCTGATATATTTCACACATCATCTTGATTTCCTATCTTGGCTTCCCTTAATGATGAACTGTCATCAGGACATTTAGGCCAAGTGGATCCTTTCCTCTTCAAATTTCTTTGATCGTTGTTTTATTACAGCAAAAGAACCTAACTAGGGCAATGTACTCTGTAGATGAATGGATAAAGAAAATGTGGTATACATACATAATGAAGTACTATTCAGCCATTTAAAAAGGAACTCACAAGATTGTAGAGGGCTTAACAATTAAGAGCATTTGCTACTCGAATCATGGGGACTGGAGTTTGGATCTCAGCATCCACCTAACAAGTTGGGTGTCCTGAAAAATTTTGTTAACTCCAGATCTGAGTTTTCTGATACTCCCTTCTGGTCTCGACACACAAACACACAGACAGTGTACACATGTGCCTATACCCTTATACAGATACATATCATACATAAATAGATAACATAAAACTTTCACATAAAAATTAAAAGGGTAATACATCCCAAGACCACCTATCCAAGGGTGCCACTTTCCACAGTGGATTGAGACCACTTACATCAATCATTAATCAAGAAAATGCCCACAGACTTTGTTACAGGCCAATCTGATGGAGTCATTTCCTCAATTGAGGTTCCCTCAATTCCCAGATGACCCTAGCTTGTGTCAAGTTAACATAAAACCAACCAGGACAAACACTTAGGTTGACTCCACCTCTTGGTTATTGTGAACAATGTTGTAGTGCACAGGACACTCGTGTCAACATGCATAAACCCAGACGATGTGTGAAATATATCAGGCCACATAATAATTGGGGTCTATAAAGGCTGAGCCCATGGGCAGAATAGAAAGTGTCAGAGATGAGGCAACTGGAGGAGTCGGGTATGGTGGGATGCTTATCAAAAGATACATAACTACTGTGATATGAGGGGGTCCAGGTTATAGAAGCATAGAGAGAGAGAAAGTAAATAAGAGATTGCCTGGGGCCAGGGGTGAAGAAGGTTAAGGGAAGAGAGAAATAATGATGAGTGCTAACAGTTTTAAGTTTTCCTTCTTGGGTGATTAAACTATCCAGGTGTTGATTGTGGCAAAAGTAGCCCAATTCTGTGAACATAGTAAGAGCAGTTGGCTTGTGTTCTTTAAATTAGATAACTGGGAGCCAGAAAGGTGGCTCAACAGTCAAGAGTACTTAATACTCTTAAAGAGGACCCAGGATGTGTATTTATTATACACAACCATCTGTAACTTCAGTTCCCGGAGATCTAACACTCTTTTTCTGGTCTCTACAGACTCCTGCACACACATAGTACACAAATATACATTCAGATACACATATACACATAAAATAATGGGAAATAAGTTAGGCAGCATAGCAAGGCCAATCATACAAAATTGTTTTAGGTTAGCAAGGTGGCTCAGTGAGTAGGGTGCTTGCCTCCAAACCTGACAATCTGAGTTCAATCCCTGGGAATTATGGTGGAAGTATAGATTTTGCCCTTTGACCTTTACATGTATGCTGTGAGACATGTATGCCTTCTTCTCCTCGTGCATACACACAAAATAAATGTAATAAAATTATCTGAAGAAACAAGAACTTTCTTTCTTTCTTTCTTTCTTTCTTTTTTTTTTTTTTCATTTTTCTAGACAGGGTTTCTCTGTGTAGCTCTGGCTGTCCTGGAACTTACTCTGTAGACCATGCTGGCCTCAAACTCAGAAATCTGCCTGCCTCTGCCTCCCAAGTGCTGGGATTAAAGGCATGCGCCACCACCGCCCTGCTGCAACAAGAACTTTCTAAGGGCTGGCGTGGTAGTCCATTTTTGTATGGAATCTTAGCATTTGGTAGGTCGATGCAGAAGAAACCAGACTTCAAGAACATCTTTAGTTACATAGTTTGAAGCCAGCATGAGCTACATGAAACCCTGTCTGGAGGAGAAAACAAAAAAAAAACATGATTGCAAAGATGTTAGGCAGTTCTTGAAATCTAAGTAAAGGGTGGAGAATCAAGCTCTGAGGCCAGGTGTGGTAGTTTATGCCTGTAGATAATTGAGTAGATGAATTGCCAGGATTTCAGAGGCAGCCTGGGCTACAGAATGAAACCCTGCTACCACATCCCATCCCTTATCATCCCTACTCAAAATGACTCAGAGGAAGCACGACAGAGACTATTGAGCCAAATTTGTGCCAATGGGACATCCTAGTGTAAAAGATGCTCCTGTTTAGAGCTGGAGGTGTAACTCAAGTGTTAGAGTCCTTGCCGAGCAGGCACAAAGCACTGGTTTTCATCCCCAGTGTCAGGTAAACCAGATGTGGTGCAGGTAATCCCAGCACTACAGAGGTGAGGGCAGGAGATCAGAGGTCAAGGTCAGCCTGAGCTCCATGAGACCACGAGACATTGCCTCAAGGAAAAGGGAATGAATAAACTGAGGAAGAGAGGAAAGGGGAAAGGAAGGAAAGAAAGGGAGGGAAGGGGGAAGGAGGGAAGGAAGGAAGAGGGAAGGAAAGAAAGGGGATGGGCAACTACGCACACCATCATTCTTTGTATCTCTGCCTTACCTTTCCCCAGAGAAGTCCCACAAAGAGCCATAAGGTAGGTGGAGTACAGAACTGACTCAATAGGATAACAGTGGGCAGGCAAGCAAGTACTTTGGCTTCCATAAAAGAAGGGAAAGCAAGAGTTCCCAATAAGCCCCAGATGGATGGAAACTTTTTCCAAACAGGAAAAGAACTTCCATGCTTCAGAGCCAAAGATGGCAACCATGATCTGTCTCTGCACACACCAGCCAAGGTGATGCCTTAAATAAACCCTCCTGTACCTCCTGCCTTCCCACACACTTTCTGCCAGGTGCTCAAGGAGGATTTTTTTTTTTCTGAAAATAATTGACTGACAGTCCTGTGGGTGAGAAGGCTGAGCTCTTCAACAATCCAATATGCAAATTTTTCAAACATAATGGTTGAGAGAATTTGACAATGACTATCTACTCATTTCCTGCTTGAGTTCTTCCAATAGCAGCTTACCCTGAATGGTTTTATAATACAGCATTTTTATTAATTCTTTGAGAATCTCATACTTTCATACAATGTACTTTGAAAATACCCACCTCCCCTCCTCCTCTAAATTCTCTCAGATCCATCCTTCACCCTTCCTTACTTTGAGTCCTCTCAGGTTTGTTTGTTTGTTATTTTAAGAATCCTCGAAGCACAATTTCTGAAGCTCATATACTGCTCCGTATAGGATTATACACTGGAGCCTAGTGGACTAACTAGGGGCCATGCCTTTAGAGAAAACTGACTGTCCTCCCAGAAGCCATCAGTTGTCAAGTTTCTCAGTTAGTTAGGGGGACTAGTGAGCCCTTCCCACTACCATGCTGGATTGTCAAATGCATGATTTTGTAAAGGCATCAACAGCTCCTGTTTAGTTCATAAAATACTGCAGTTCTGTATGTTATGCCCCCCTTGGGGCTCTCAGAGTCTGAACCACCAACCAAAGAACTGGACCTAGGCCTCCCCACACATATGTAGCAGATGTGTAGTTTGGTCTTCATGTGGGTCCCAAACTGGAACTGGGGTTATCCCAAAGCTGTTGTCTGCATGTGGAATACGTTCTTCTAGCTGGGCTGCCTTGTCTAGCCTCAGTAAGAGAGGAAGCACCTAGCCTCACAGTGATTTGAAGTGCCATAGTAGGGGGATACCCAGAGGATGCCCCACCCACTCAGAAGAGAAAGGGAAAGGGGAGGGGATGGGGAAGAATTGGGGGGGGGGCTGGGAGGGAGGAGTGAGATGTAAAGAGAATAAGCAAAAAAATTAAATTTAATTTAAGAAATACAGCAATCCTACTATATCCAGAAGACACTGTTTTACTGGCATCCTGCCTGGCCTCTGGCTCTTAGATCTGCCTATGTCCTTCTGCATGATGATGACCCTTTGGCCTTGGAGAATGAGGGTAATAGAGATATCCTATTTATGGCTGACCAAGCCCGCTCAGTCAGTCAACAGGTTCTCCAGAGCAGGAGTGAGGATTAAAAAGAAAAAAGACAATTAGACAACATTGTAGCATGACCCCAGTCAACTCTGAGGCTGAGGCAGGTTTAATTTTTCCCAATCTGCTTTTATACCATTTTAATTACATGCAACTATTAAGGGTGAGCAGATCAATAAGGAGCTAGCAAGGCAGTAAGCAAAGCCCCATGATTACTCCTGTGACAGTTGTTTCAAAGGCAGTTGTTTCAGAAGGACCAAAATACCTAAGCCTACCTCCTTGTCCAAGCCCAGAATCTTACCTGAAGCCTACTTCTTTTGTTCCATCCTGAGATTAAAATTTCTGCCTTAACCTACTTCCCTATTATAGCCTAAAGTTAGATTCTTGCCTGAACTTATTTCCTTATCATGCCCTAAGGTCAGATTCCTGCCTGAGCTTACTTCCTTGTCCTTGCCCAATGTCAGATTCCCGCTAAGCAGCCCCCCAAAGGCTCCCCACATATGGCTGAGCAGTCACACTCACTTATTCTCTGCTGAAGTATGAGCAACACACTAATCATCCGGGATAGAGATGGAAATGAAGAGTCCAGTTTGACAGATGCTATGTCCATGTCTTAGTTAGGGTTTCTATAGCTGTGATAAAATACCACCGCCAAAATCAACTTGGGGAAGAAAGGGTTTATTTTAATCTTACATTTAAGTATCAGTCCAACCATAAGGGAAGTCAAAGCAGGAACCAAAGCATAGAGGAATACCACTCACTGGCTTGCTCCTTAGGGCTCACTCAGCCGGCTTTCTTATACAAATCAGGATCACCTGCTCAGAGTTGGCACTGCCTACAGTAAACTGAGACCTCCCAGATCAAACATTAATCCAGACAATGCCGCACAGACTTGCCTAAAGCCCCAATGCTGTGGAAGTATTTTCTTAATTAAGATTTCCTCTTCCAACTGAAGAAAAGACCATCCAGAGACTGCTCCACCTAGGGATCCATCCCATATGCAGACACCAAACCCAGACACTATTGCTGATGCTAAGAAGAGCTTGCTGGCAGGAGCCAGATATGGCTGTTTCTTGAGAGGCTCTACCAGAGCCTGACCAATACAGATGCAGATACTTGCAGCCAACCATTGGAGTGAGCACAGAGACCCCAATAGAGGAGCTATGGGAAGGACTGTAGGAGCTGAAGGGGATTGCAATGCCATAGGAAGAACAGCAATATCAACCACCCAGACCCACATATCACCCCTCGCAGAGCTCCCAGGGAATAAACCAGCCAAAGAGTACACATTAAGGGCTCCATGGCTCCCATGGCTCCAGCTACATATGTAGCAGAGGATAGCCTTATCTAGCATCAGTGGGAGGGGAGGCCCTGGGTCCTGTGAAGGCTCAATGCCCCAGTGTGAGGAGATGCTAGGGTGGTGAGGCAGGAGTGCATGGGTGGGGGTGGGGGAGCACCCTCATAGAAGCAGGGGCAGGGTGGTGGAATAGGGGGTTTGCAGAAGGGGAACTGGGAAAGGGGATAACATTTGAAATGTAAATAAATAAAGTATTCAATAAAAACTACATTAAAAAAAGATTTCTTCTTCCCAGTTATGTCTAGGTTTGTGACAAGTTGACAAAAGCCAGTACAATCCATTTAGCAGAATAGTAGTCACACAGCCTGTGTGACTCCTAGATAGGTTCCTGGCCAGATTTATAGTGCCAGGTGTGAGCTTCCTTCTATCAATATTGTGGCTCAGTTACATGTGTGAATCATTGTTTGGACTTCTGTTAGGTGAATGCTGAGCTCTGGACCTCTTAGGTCCTGTGAAGAAATTGGAATTTCATTTCTCTAGATATGCCTCTCATGTTCAGCCATCAAGTTGCTGTTTTATTGCTGCTGATTATTGGTTTTATTCACTTTTGAGACCAAATTCCCAAAACATGGAACTAACCACTGACTATTTTAAATTTTTCTTTAAAATCAACTTATTGTATAGTGGGGTAGGGGCAGGGTGACATGTCATGTGAGTGTTAGAAGACAACTTGAGACAGTGGATTTCAAGAATTGACCTAAAGTTGTCAGGTTTATCATAAAGGGCCTTTACTCACTGAGCCATCTCACTGGCCCACTCCTGAGTATTTTAAATGTGTAAATTGATGGGTGAATCCATACTTAACCTAACTCCAAGACAAATTCATCACTCTGAAAGGAGATTACATCCCATTAAGCAATCATTCCAAGTCCTGGGCCAGCAGCTCTGAAAAATCAGTGATCTGCTTCTATTGGCATGGATTTTGATATACATGGACTTATGTGCCCTGTGACTCTGTGTGTCTGGATTCTCTCTCTCATCTTATGCACCCATGTTCCAGGTATCAATTCTTCATCCCATTTGTGGCTGGGTCTATTCATTTTTGTGGGATGCTGGATGGAACCTAAGAATTGAAATGTGGTAAGCAAGTGTTCTGCCACTGAGATACATCCCTGATCCCCTTTTCTTTTGTTTTGAGACAGGGTTTCACTAAGTTTCCTAGGAAGATCTTTAGATCACTCTGGAGCTCAAGCTGGTTTTGAACTTGTGTCAATGTTCTGAAAAGCTGTGCTAACAAGTCTGTACCACCAGGCTGGACTGCATAATATTCTTTTGCATGGTCATACCACGTTTTGCTTACACTTTCAACTACTGATGGGTTGCTTCTAATAATCTTCTCACTTCCTTGTGGAGCCCACAGGATTTAGCTCAAATCATAGCTTTACTATCCCTTATTCGCGTGATGGTGGCCAGATGGCTCACCTTCTCTGAACATGTTTTCTTGAATATAGAATGGCAGTAATGACTGTGTCTGACTCACAGGATGGGTGTGAAGGTCAAGAGAATTAGTCTATGAGGAGTGTCTGTGGAAGAGCTATTAACTCTCTTCACTGGAATGAAAGCTGGTGTGAATAAAGCCACAAATGCACTGGGAGGGAGTCAAATTTAAACTCACATTCAGGTCCCACAGATAGACCTAATGTTCTACCCCACCCCACCCTTCTCCTCCTCCTCTTCCTTCTCTTCCTCCTGCTCCTGGTCCTCTGCTTCTCCTTTTCCTCTTCCTTCCTCCTCCTCTTTATTTGGAAGTCCCATACCCCTAGGAAACACCCCAGAAGTCATAATAATGGTAACAGCAGCTGAAGAAATGTGACCACTGTGGAGGTTTGATAAGAATAACCCTGACAGACTCATGTATTTGAATTCTTGACCATAGGGAAAAGCACTATTAGGAGGGGTAGTCTTGTTGGAGTAGGTGTGGCCTTTTTGGAGGAAGTGTGTTGCTATGCAGGCAGGCTTTGAGGTTATACATGCTCAAGTTACACCCAGTATGAGACACAGTCTCCTGCTGCTGCCTTCAGAGCAAAATATAGAACTCTCGACTCCTTCTCCAATACCATGTCTGCCTGGTTTCCTGCCATGATGATAGTGAACTAAATCTCTGAAACTGTAAGCCAGACCTATTAACTGTTTTCCTTTATAAGATTGCAATGGTCATGGTGTCTCTTCACAGCAATGAAACCCTACCTAAGACAGCCATCATGACAGGAAAAAAATAACAGTGATAAAACACATACAATAGATTATTATCCAGTCTATGATCCTGTTCTAGTCTGCTTCTATGGTGGTGCGATAAAATGCTGACCAAAAACAACTTCAGAAGGTTGCTTTACAAACTGAAGTCCATTGTGGAGGGAAGCCAGGGAAGACACTCAAGTGAGAACCCAAGGTGGGAGAGCGGGGGACAGGAGCTGAAGCAGAGACCATGGAGGAACACTTACTGGCTGGCTCAGTTTGCCTTTGTATACACCCAAGGGCCACCTGCACAGAGATGTCCCTCCCTTCACACATCAATCACCAATCAAAAAAATACCCCAAGAGACACGCCCACAAACCAGTCCCATAGAGGCAATCCCTTTGTTGCAGTTCCCTCTTCCCAGATGACTATAGTTTGTGTTGACAAAAACTAACCCACACAGTCCCCTATTATTAGAGGATTCCTGAAAATATTTTTGCTCTGTGAATAGAAAGCAGACTTCATAGGGCATGGTTAGCATTTGAGACACCCAGAAGACAAACCCAGAGTCAGAAAACTGATAAACAGGGGGGGAGAAGGAGACGGGAATTACTTCTTTAGGGCATGGATCATTCTGTGGGCCTAGGGAGATGCTCCTACCTCACAAGTGTGAGAACATGAGTTCAAATCTCTAGAACCCACATAAGCTGGAGAAGGTAGCATGGGTGTGCGATCTGAGCACTCCTACAATAGGAGAGGAGATGGAAACAAGAGAAGCCCTGGAAGCTACCCTGGAGAACACAGCAGCAAACCAGCAGCAAACAAAAAGACGCCATCTCAAAGGAGGTCAAAAGTCAAGGACAAACACCTGAGGATGTCTCGTGGCCCCCCCTGTAGAACACACATACACAATTACAACAATGTGTCTATGTGCTTGTAGGGACCAGGGGATAACTTTCAGGAGTTGGTTCTGTTTCCACTTTGTTGAGGCACACTCTTGTTTCTGCCACGCCTCGGACTCCAGCCTAGCGGGTTCACATGCTTCTAAGAGATAGAATTGAGCCTGGGTCCTCTAGAGGAACACCCAGTGCTCCTAGCCACCGAGCCATTTCTCAAGCCACCTTTTCTATGCCTTAAAATGTCTTCTCTCTTTGTGTTTTGAGACAGGAGTCTCTCTACATAGTCCTAGCTGTCCTGGAGACCAGGCTGGCCTCAAACTCATAACTCTGCCTCTCGTCTTGCTGTAGGAGTAGTAGGATTTCACAGGCATCCCACCACAGCATCTGGCTTTTTTTTTTTTTACATGGGTTCTGGGCATCCAATTCCAGTCTTTGTGTTTGCAAGGCAAGTGCTTTTACTCATTGAGCCATCTCTCTGGTCATGAACAATATTTAGGAGGTGGTAATGCTAGCAAAGAAGTGTGTATCAAGTCCTAACCTATTACAGCTGGTTGGCTCTGAGGACCCTACTTGCAAATGTCCACTGTTTTCCCATCCCTTTCTTGCTCAGATCATCTCATGTGGCTTTCTCTCACTCCATAAGCTTGTAACCAATGTTCCTTTTTCCTTTCTTTTTTCTTTCTTTTTCTCTCTCTCTCTCCCTCCTTTTTTGTTTGTTTGGTTGTTTGGTTGGTTTGGTTTTGGTTTTGTAGTTTTGGTTTTTTTGTTTTCTGTTTTGGTGTGTGTGTGTGTGTGTGTGTGTGTGTGTGTGTGTGTTTGAAGCAAGGTCTCTCTATGTAGCCCTGGCTGTCAAGACCTTGATATAATGCTACGCTGGTCTTGAATTTATAGACCTCCATTTGCCTCTACCTCCCAAGGACGGAGATTAAAGGCATGTGCCATCAGGCCCAGCACACTTCTTTAAAAATGATTTCATTGCATTCTTCAATGAGCCTACAAGGGAAAGCAACAGAGAGAAACGAGAAGAAAGACAGAATACACATTTTAACATACAGGAGCTGCTAGGTTTTGCTGCCTTTTTCTTAGTTGGTGGCACATCGCTCCATGCCTGTCATGCTATAAATAAAATGGTTTAATTTTACCTCACCTGCTGGAGCAAATGCATCTGCAGCATCAAGGCCCACACACATTTCTTGCCAAGTTCCATTCAGAACCTCACTGCTGTTCTTGGAATCCCCCAGCAGCTACTTCTGCCTGGAAATAAACTCTGAACTTCCTACCGCCATGCTTCTGACTGCTGCAGAGCTCACCCTGCCAGCTCCCAGACCCGGGCCTTAGCAATTCTCCAGCTCACCCTGCCAGCTCCCAGACCTGGGCTTTAGCAATTCTCCAGCTCACCCTGCCAGCTCCCAGACCCGGGCTTTAGCAATTCTCCAGCTCACTTCAACCAGCTCTCCCCAAAATGTCCTCAGAGTCGTCAGCCCTATACAGGGCCTTTGCATTCGCTGTGACACCTTCCTGGGTTATATCTGACATCTGGCCTTGTGGGTACTGCAGACGCATGGTGAACACACACACACACACACACACACACACACACACACACACATTCATACATACAGGCAAAACACTTATACACTTAAATAAAGTTTAATTTAAAATGTTTTAAATACTTCTGGTTATATAAATAAAGCAGGTCCCTCATTGTGCCCCATCAGACCTCCATACCCATACTCCATCTCTCCTCCCACCTGTATGGTCAAATGGGGAAGGTTGTGTGCTGCTCCCAACCCACAGCCACCATGGCCCAAATCATGCCTAAAATTTGTATCAGGATACTTACCTAGAAGAAGAGATGTCATAATCACAAAGGTTGTTTTCCCAAGGTGAGGCTTATCCACTACATCCAGAACATATATTCTGACCCCTACAATTTCCCCAAATTCAGGAAACTCAACTGCATACTTGGTGGTAGTGAGGAACTGTATTTATGCTCTCCTGTGGGAAAAATAAAAACATTTGTATTATGTATCCCAATTGGAATTAAATGGCATTTATAAGCCTTTTTGGATGATTGGTTTTAAAGTCATGAGAATGAAGCTTCCATGATGGCATTAGCATCCTATATGGTGGGAAACAGTAGAACTAGATCTATCTATCTATCTATCTATCTATCTATCTATCTATCTATCTATCCATCCATCTATCTCTCCCTTTTTTTGTTCTCCTCACTATGTGAGGATTAAGATAGCTACATATCTGCAGCCTGAAAGACAACTTTCGGAACATTCTAGAATTTCCCCACCCATTTTACCCACTTCCAGGGAAGCCAGATGTAAGGCATTCTTTTGCAGCAACCCACAGTGTGTCAGGAAAGTTAAACATGAAGCTCCTGGAGACTTTTCCCCATCTGGAACTGTCTATTGATGAGGCCAATCTTGTGCAGACCTAGTGCAGGTAATAGAATCTACAGCAAGCTCCGGGTTACCTGGCTGCATCATACCCAGAAGACAGTATTTCATGGCTCCTCTTTCCCTATCTTCTAGCCTTCACATTCTTTCTTCATCCTCATCTGTAATGTTCCCTAAGTCCAAGACAGCAAGATATAGAAGTCTCGTTGAAAGATGAGCATTCAACTGTCAATTATTCTCAGTACTTCATACAGTATGGCTTTCTGATTTTACCACTGTTCACTACAAAGACAAGTTTCTCTGATTAAGGCTGAGTAACAGTTATCTATGGATATAAATATATTTATATTTAGCAGGTAATTTGATGCTATATCAACGTAGCCGAGTCATAGTATGTACTGTCCTCTGAGAGTCCCTGAGTTCCCCAGCTGAGTGTTTATGACCAGACTTTCAGTGTCAAGCACGGATCTCCTCCTATGTAGCAGGTCCCAAATCTAATCAGAGAATGATTGGTTATCCCTATAGCAGTCATGTTTCTATTACACAAGAGAACTGATCTTGTCTGGCAGGTTGCTCTGCTATTTACAGATTTCTGACCCTTTTTGATGAGTTATTGGATATTGATAAATTCTGGCAGAGAGGGAGTCATTGTCATGAGTTCTGAACCTATTGGTGAATCCACCAGGTTCCCATGGATACTTCTAAGCAGATGTTGAAAGCACTGGTTAAATTTGAGTCTCCAGATAAAACAAACAAACAAACAAAAAAACACGAATGGGAGAACAAGAGTTGAAGGGAGGAGGGAACTTAACAAGGATGGGAGGGACATAAGGGAGAGTAGGTGAGAGCAATCTTGATATAGCATACACATGTATGAAATTGTCAAAAAAAACAAACTTATTAACTAAAAATAAAGCAAAAAAGCGGGGAGTAGATTTATAGGGCCATATGGATACAGTGCAGTCTACGTGTTTCTTCTACAGCTCAAAGAGAAGGGATCCCAGGGAACTCCTGTAGGAAGTGTTTCTCAAATGTCCCTGAAACATTCCAAGAGTAAGCAGGCTGCCCCATTTCAAAGGAGGTTGGCTGCAGTTCTAGATAGTACCACTAGATGTCAGGATTCAGTGTGTCAGTGTTATGACCAAAAAAAAAAAAAAAAAAAAAAAAGAGGGGGGAGGGCAATAATGAGCAAGTATCATCTTGGAGGCTAAAATCCTATGAAGGATCCTATGAATCCTACGCTTGTGAATTCCTTAGAGATAATCTATGCAACAAATTACTGCAAACCAAATACCTTACAAAAAGTCAGGTTGATTTAAGATAGCAAGGTAAACAACGGCCTTCAAAACCAATGGATTCCTGACTAACCGGTTTTGCATGCGAATCATCTACTTTCAGTCTATTATTTTTGTTTGTTTGTGCTTTAACTTCTTGTGGTTTCGAAAACTCTGTAGAAGATTAACTTTCTAGACATGCCAAACAACTCATCTCTTGTGAGGTTTAATCTGGTTGTCAACTTGATTGGACCTGGGCTCAACCAAGAGACATACCTGTCTGAGGCACGTCATTTCCTGTGGACCTGTGGACTGAAGGTCAGTGGCTTTCCATGAATCCTCTAGGCCTTCAACACTAGGTTAAGACAGCTGAGGCATCCAGCTGGGTTACTGGGCTCCCATCCTCTCTAGTGTCCAGGCAGCCAGTGTTGAACTACCAGTCCATATTGTATAGACCAATCTACTAAACCCCCTATATAATATCTGCTCTTGAGGCCCTGTCTCAAGACAAATAACAGCAACAACACAAATATTCTGGCAGTTCTGTCCCTCTAACTCATCTGTCCTCAGCTGTGGATTGTAAGCCCTTTTGGGGGTTGAAAGATCCTTTCACAGGGGTCACATATCAGATATCCTGAATATCAGATATTTGCATTATAGTTCATAACAGTAGAAGAGTTACAGTTATGAAGTAGCAAGGAAAATAATTTTATGGTTGGAGTTGCCACAACATGAACTGTATTAAAGGGTCAAAACATTGGGACCACTAAGAAACATTGCTAAACTTAGTTAATATATACCTATATGATTTTGGTTTCACTCTGCAGACTACACAGTCCAGAACCCACCCCCCAAAACACACACACACACACACACACACACACACACACACACACACACACACACACGCACGCACGCACGCATGCACGCACGCACACACATGTACATGCGCCATCTACCCCCTTCTCTGTTGGGTCTGTCATGCCCTGGATGATTATTCTCTGTCATCAAGGTTTGGTTTTAACCAGGACATAGGTCTGAAATGCCTATTTTGCATATCAAAACGGTTCCTCCAGGTTCTCCTAGCACCCCTCAGTTCCTAGCTGGCATACCTGGAACTTTCCAGCCCAGGGGTTGGGCTGCCCCCCCCCCAGGCTCTTTCTTATAAAGTCCTTTCTCTCTCTCTCCCCCCCCTCTCTCTCACTCTCTCTCTCCCTCTCTCTCTCCTTCCCTCCCTCCCTCCTCACTTTCTCCCTATGGAGACTCCCCTGGCCTCAATCCTTAGGGCCACTGAATTTGCCAGAGTGCAGCTTCCCAATAAACCTGCCTTTAATATAATCTAATCTGATTTGAATTGGCTCATTTCACCAGTGGAGGAAAAATAACCTATCAACCAGCACTCCAAATAAAAAGTAGAAGGCATTAATGTCCTCAGAGCTACCAAAACTATTCAACATTAACTGATCCTAAACTTGATTTTCACAAAACACAATAATGCCTCTTGCTCATCCAGTCCCCTAGTCTCAGTACCTCCTGACAAGTCTTGTGCTTCCTCATGAAGTTTTGTGTGACACTGCATGTCGCGTGTCTACTAAAAGCTACCCTTTCAATGGCTGTTCATCCTTATCTGTTGGTTTCATTATATCTATGTTCTAAACATTCTGGCGTCTGCATGAAATGAAAAATAAGGATGAGAAGGGTGCCATTGTGAACACTGGTAGGAATCAGAGGCATTTTTTTAATCAAAGTTCCCTCCTCTCCGATGGCTTTAGCTCATGGCAAATGAACATAAAACCAGCCAGCATACCAAGTAAATTCATGTCCCATGATGCTTGCTTGCTTTCTTCCTTCCTTTCTTCCTTTCTTTCTTTCTTCCTTCCTTCCTTTCTTTCTTTCTCTCTTCTTTTCTTTCTTCCTCCCTTCCTTCCTTTCTTTTTTCTTCCTTTTTTTTTTTTCGAGACAGGGTTTCTCTGTGTAGCCCTGGCTATCCTGGAACTCACTCTGTAGACCAGGCTGGGCTTGAACTCAGAAATCCACCTGCCTCTGCCTCCCAAGTGCTGGGATTAAAGGCGTGCGCCACCACCGCCCAGCTCTTTCTTTCTTTTTGACATAGTCTCTCCAGATTGGCCTTGAAATGACTATATAGCTATGAATGACCTTGGATTTCTACTTTCCCTGCCTCTACCTCCCACGTGCTGCCATTATTGGTATAAAGCAACATGCCAGATTTATAAGGTACTAGGTGTTGAACCCAAGGCCTTGTGCATGCTAGGCTAGCATTCTTCCCACTGAGTTTCATCTCAGCCATGTAAATGTGGGAGTTTTGTATGAGTGCTATGCCTGTGAGACTGAAGTTACAGATGGTTGCAAGCCACCATGTGGGTTCTGGGAATTGAACCCAAATCCTGTACAAGAGGGGGAAAAATGCTTTTAAACCCTGAGCTAACTCTCCGGATCTGTATAGTTTTATTAAAATGTAATTACACCACTTTCTCCTTGCTTTCCTTGCTCCATCCAAGGCCACTCTCTCCAACAGAAAGATTGTTATATTTATCCCCTCCCTCTGTGTGTGTGTGTGTGTGTGTGTGTGTGCGCGCACGTGCACTGTGAGTATGCTGGTGCCCTGAAGGCCAGAAGAAAGTGTGAGATCCCTGGAAGCTGGAGTTATAGGCAAGTATAAGACACTTGATATGGGTGCTAGAAACTGAGTCCTGTGGAGGAAGCAGCCAACCTTTTAAACTGCTGAGCTCTCTCTCTATGCCCTATTTATCTTGGCATTCACTAGTTTATTATGTATATATAGGCAAACACATGCCGTACCATGCATGTCTAAGTCAGATGCCATGTGGGAGCCTGTTTTCTCCTTCAACCTTGTAGGTCCCAAAGATGGAACTCAGGTCCTCAAGCTCAGCGGAAAGTACCTTTACTTGATGAGCTATCTCACTGGTCCTTAATCTCTTTTGACAAGAACCCCAGCTGTGTTAGAGCCCACCCTTGTGACCTCACTTTTCTCCAGTCGTCTCCTTTAAAGATACCACCACATCTGAGATACTGAGGTCTACTGTTTCAATAGGAATTTCAGGTGGTAAACACGCATCAGCTAAAACACGCTTTTGCTTGGTGTGGATTATCTCTGACTTCTGACACCATAAAGTGGGTTCTCCCAGTGCTTGGAGCAATCTACTCAATCTGACTGGCCCTAGAGTCTCTTAGCTGTTAACGTCCAAACTGAAATAGTCTTTCTGTAGGGAGGTGGGGAGCTCATGAAATCCACAAGAAACTTACAAAAAAGACTCATCCCACCCCTACCCCCCACCTCCACCCCCACTCCTGCCACCATCAGAGAAACAAACAATTGATGGGGGAGAGGAAGCTGGTCAATGGAACTGTCTGGAAGATATCAGGGATCTCTGGGAATGCAGGACTTATGAGACATCACCCACGTTGGAGTCACAGCTTTGCAGTGACACAGCTGCCCAAGTTGCCCATGCTCCAGCAAGTCGCTCCAGAGTGTTAGTTCCCAGGCTGTATTTGGATAGAACCCTTCCTCCCTGCTGTCTGCGCTCTCTATCCCAGATGATCAGAAGGACTCCTGTGTGAAGTCACACAACAGAGCTGCTTTCCTGGTGATCTTTGGATGGAGGACATCAAAACAGTGTGAGCTGGAGGAGAGGGGGAGGGAGACAGAGAAAGAAGAGAAGAGACAGGAGCTGCAGCTCTGTTAAAGATTCTATAAGGCCAAAGGACTGAACTTGAAGAGTGTAGTTTAAAATGTTTTAGACCAGAACCCCAGAGCCCAATTATCTAGGGCTATTTTTATTTCCTTTGAAAGCATTCCACTGGCCACCCCCGTGTCTGACCTAACATCCTATGACTATCAAAACCTTCAAATGTTATCACCAGAAATGAATTGAATTATTTGACATCCAGCTGGTGTCAGAACTAGCCTCCCAGGTGGAGGAAATACATTATTAAGGGTTTCATGAAGCAATATGAAATAAGAAATGAGAGCTGCTTATTAAAAGATCCTAAGAAAAGAAACACCCTTAGAATGTATTCTTAGTACACCACCAACTTCCACCAATCTAAAAGCTAAGAATGGCATCTGATAGCAACAGAAACCTGTAGCAGGGATTCCCTGCAAGGAAAAGTATTGGTCCAGGACCCCCAAGATCAGATTCTCAGCACAAAGGAGATCTATTTGCCTCAGAGGGACTGGGTAGGTGGAGGGATAAGAGACAAAGACAGGAGATAGAATATAAGGGAGAAGGGGAAGGGAACAAGGAATAGGGGCAAGGGGTATTTGTCCCAGAGGGACAAAGGACTGCCTCTGGATTGAGAGGAGGCAGACATGACTGTTGCTAGGTAACTGTTGGGCAGAGCATAGAAGGAATACCAATACTATTCACTTTGGGTTCCATAATAACCTATCACTTATTCCCTTTGGGGGAAGGAGTGTGTTTTGGAGGTAAGCATTCTGGTTTTGCCTCGCCGTCAACAGTGGCTGGCACAAAGGAAAGCACCCATTCTTGAAAGACTGATGGAAAGGGAAGAGGGCTTCCCAAGTGTTCCACCAGACAAAGATTCCAGCTGCTTTTCTGGCAAGATGTGCGAGAGAACAGCCAAAGTGGAACGGCACCAGTCAGAGCACCCCAACTTCCTGTCTTGACGTCAGAAACTGGAGCAGTGGAGAAAGGGAGAGAATAAGGAGACAGGACAGGACAGTCTGTGCTCTGCTCCCCTCCTTTGTCCTGTGAGGGTCTGATTCAGACTTGCCCTGGGTTAAGAGATGCAACTTTGAGCTGATCCACAGTTAGCTATGTTCATAGTAAGTTAGGCTAGATGTGAAGGCCCCTGAAATTCCAACCATTGGATAATCCCAAAACAACAATAAAATATAGACTGCATTCTCCAGATTTTGGCTTAGAGTGAAAAGGGGGAAGAGGAAGAGGAGGAGAAAAGAAAGAAGGAAGGAAGGAAGGAAGGAAAAAAGGAAGGAAGGGAGGAAGGGAGGAAGGAAAGAAGGAAGGGAGAAAGGAAGGAAGGAAGGAAAGAATGAAGGAAGGAAAAATAAAACTGGACTTCAGTTGGGCAGAATGCCACATATGTTTAACTACAACACTTTGAAGCCAGAGGCAAACAGATCTCTGTAAGTTCAAGAACAGCCTGGTCTACATAGCAAGTTCCAAGCTAGTCAGGACTACATAAGGAGACCCTGTCTCAAAAAGCATGTATGTGGTGGGGATGGAGAAATGGTTCAATGTTTAATAGCACTAGCTGTTTTTCCAGAGGCCCTGTGTTCAGTTCCCAGCACACACAGAGTGTTGCACAACTATATGTAAGTCCACTTCCAGGGGTTCTCATCTGTCTTCTGAGGGCATGAGGCACATACGTGTTATACAGACACACAGAAAGCCAAAAACAATCATACACATTTAAAATAAATCAAAAAGGAAGGCTCAGACACACAGAGAGCATGAAGAAGGATGAGAAAGGTAAAGCTGGTTTTTGCTTACACAGGGAGCCCCAATTTCATTTCTGAAGATGTTTACAACATTCATTTATTTATTTTACACATGTATGTGTAGGGGCCATTGAAGTCAGCTCTCTCCTTCCACCATGTGGGTGCCAGGAATCAAAGTGAGGTCATTAGACTTGGTGGCAATTGCCTTTTCTTTTTTTTTTAAATCTTTGTATAGTTCTCTGTTTCTTTTTTCTTTTCTTTTTTTATTAATCATTCCAGTCATTTATATCTCAAATGATATCCCCTTTCCCTGTTACCCCTCCACAACCCCCCCATCCCACATCTGTCCTCTCCCCACTCCCCTTTGCCTCTATGAGGGTGCACCCCACCCACCCACCCTCTCCTGGCCCCACAGCTCCAGCATCCCCCTACATTGGCAATCACCTTATCAGCTGAGCCCTTACACGGGTGCGAGACTTCATTTTTAAAATTCTTCTCTTGTGTTTATTTTAGTTCAGACTAAAGAATATTTTAATTTTAGAATACTATCAGATTATTGATATTAGTATTAGCATTATTCACTTGCCTAGGCAAGTTGCCAACTGCAGAGTTCCTAAACATCTTCCCAGATTCTCTCCTGTTATCATCTCAAATCCCTAAGATACCTCCTCACAGCTAATGAGTCACATGGTCACACTGCCGTTGACTGTAGTTCACAGTGTACTCAGATTCCCTCTGCTTTGACTTAATGTTATTTCTGTCTCAAGATGCTGTGACATTTGTCCCTCCTATCTTCTTTGTCTCCTCTTGGCCTTGGCAGTTAATTTCACAGGCTTTCATTGTTTTAGTAACCTTGACAACTTTGAGAGCACCAGTGAAGGATTTTGTAAAATGTTCCTCATTTGGGGTGTGCTCCAGTGTGTGTGTGTGTGTGTGTGTGTGTGTGTGTATGTGTTCCAGAGTGTATGTGTGTGGTGCATGTGAGTGTGGGTGTACACACGTATCCATGAATGTATGTATGCATGTTCACATATATGAGGATTCTTGTGCATCAATGGGCACATACATGTGGTGGTCAGAGGTTAATAACAATTGTCTCCCTATATCTCTCTTCCATTTATTCACTGAGACAGAGTCTCTAGCAGAATGCAGGGCTTGAGGAGTTTGCTTGCCACTTAGCAGCACAGATTCCCCTGTCTTTGACTCCCAAGACCTGAGATTAAAGATAAGCCACCATGCTTCCATAGCTTACCCACTGGTTGTTTCCTCCAAACTGGGAGCCAAGTATTCCAAAGTCCATGACAATAGAGGACATTTATCATTCAATTAACCACAGACATGGAGTCATCATCTTATTGGCTGGTGACATTGGCCTTGGTCACTGACTGAAGAAGCATTTGTCAAGTTTCTCAACTTTAAATTCTTTCTTTTTATTTCTCCTTTCCAGGGATGTTTATTTGAGAAGGGAGTCAATGTGTTCAGACCATTGTTTAGGATCAAGTTGATACCATTCTCTGTTGCCCAGCTAGTCTTGGGATTGGGGCTTGTTAGTGTTTGGTCAGCTTTCCAGGGGTCACATCATTTTTAAAAAGGGACTCTCTCTCTCCTAGCAGCTACAAAATGCCAATAGGTCAATTAGTGGTGGCATTATGTGCTAGCCTTTGCTCCTCTAGGTGGGACTTTAGCTGGAGCTTGAATGAGTTTTGTTCATAATGTCACATCTCCATAAATTCATAAGTGTGTCTGACCTGTTATATCTGGAAAATACTTTTACTTGAAGTTATCTACCACTTCTGGTTCTTACAGTCTGTCTGCATCTTCTGAACAGATCTCGGAGCCTTGGGGGGATAGTGTAATATGAACATCCAGTTTAGGACTGAGAACCCCAGAGTATTTTGTTCTCTATACAGTGACCAGTTGAGAATTTCTGTGTTAATTGCTACCTTCTGGAAGGAGAAGCTTCTCTGATAATAGCTGAGAGATTATTTATCTATGAATATAGTAATAAGTCAGTGTTTTAATATTATATTCATTTGGCAGAACATCATTGGCTCTCCCCTGGAGCCTATAACCTATATAGCCATAGATTCTTGGCCCTTTAATACTTTAATAGTTCTAGGTATGGACTCTCTGCCATGCTCTGTGGATAGACACTCAGGCTGTTTCTAGCCCTAGATGATTAGGAATATAGCTGCTATGTACGTTCTTTCCTAGTTTTTATTGTGAATGAATGTCTTCATTTTTCTTGAATAAATAAATACCTGAGAGTACACTTGCCAGATCAAGGTAGGAGTTCTACAGAAAGACAGCACAAATGGATGGATGAGTGATGGATGAATGTGTAAGTAGACACAGGAATGGATGGATGGATAGATAGATAGATAGATAGATAGATAGATAGATAGATAGATAGATAGATAGACAGACTGACCCCATTACTGGCATCAAGTTCTGCACTGGTTAACTTTTTATTTGAGTTTAGGATTCTAAAGGGAGAAGCTGTAATGTTGGGTGGGGTGCGGGATCACGATAGCAGAAGATTGGAACTGGAAGCTGAGAGATTACATTTCAACGGCAAGCAGGAAACAGAGAAAGCAACCTGAAAGTGTCACAAGGTCAAAACTCTCAAAGCCCATCCCTAGAGATGTACTTCCTCAAGTAAGGTCAAAACTCTCAAAGCCCATCCCTAGTGATGTACTTCCTCAAGTAAGGTCAAAACTCTCAAAGCCCATCCCTAGTGATGTACTTCCTCAAGCAAGGCACCTCTTCCTGAAGGTTCCATAACAGTTGCCACTAACTGGGGACCAAGTGTTCAAGTCCATGAGTCTGGTGGGGAGAGAGCAGGTATTTCTTATTCAGTACATCACAGACATACAGATAGACAAACACACAGACAGACAAATATACAGACAGACATATACATGCATGCATACATACATATATACATGGACATAGACGGACACACAGATACAACTATAGATTGAATTAAATTTATGATGAGAATTGGTGCAAACAACCATGGGAGCTAAAAAGACCCAGAGAAGCAAGAAGTTGGGTTCAATTGAGTATGAAGGCCAGAGAATCCGGGGTTCAAGTGTCCTACACCAGGAGAAGAAGATGTTACAGGTATGGAATGGAGTGTGAACTTACCCTTTTCTAACCTTCAATGGATGGGGGAGAGGCAAGAATCTTGCATCTGTGTGATGAATTGAAATCTAACCCCTAATAACTGCTCTCAGACACACCCAATGTAAATAAAGAAATAATATTGGATATTGTACTAATAATCCACATATCCCGCAACCCAGTCATGTTAGCACCTAAAATTAGCAACTCTACCATCTGGATTCACATCAGGTAGCTCAGCTGTGAGGTGCAAGCTGTCAGTTTTTTGAGTATAAGCTTGAATGTCACCCTCACGCGGGAAGAGCCATTGCCTAAATGTCTCCTGTATCCAGAAGCAATCATTTCTTCCCATTACATTCTCAAATAGAATATGTACTTATTTTAATTGTTATTAGTATATTGTACATTGCAATTTGTTTTATAATATTTTTACTCTCTCTCTCTCTATCTCTCTCTATATATGAATATGATCTAGTTCCACATATGAGAGAAAACACGCAATATTTGCCCTTATAAATCTGGATTATGTCACTTAATGTGAGGATCTCCAGTTCCATCTAATTTCTTGCAAATAATGATTCATTCTTCTTTACTGCTGCACACAATTCCATTGTGTGTATACATAACACTTTTTTTTTTTACTCCATTCATCTGATGATGGATACCCTGGCTGATTCTTGACAAGTGTGCATAGTGCTACAGTAAATACAGATGTGTGGGCATCTCAGGGGTAGCTTCACTTAAATATTTCCTTTTTCCTAAAGTCATACACTATATTTCTTCCTTGCCTTACTTACTATCTAAACATGGGGAGCTATTATCCATAGGAGGCTGTGTTACTTGCTCTTAGGACACAAAGCAATGCCTGGAACACTGTATTGTGTATGAGGCATGTAGGACAATGAATCATAGCTGATTCCACTTGCTGAGGACCTACTATGTGCTAGGAATAGGAAGCAGAATGTGGTAATATTTCCAGGAACCTCCACCTATCTGGCTAACCAGTAAGGCTTCTATAGCCTACGTCGAGTCTCAGCTTCTACCCTGCTCTCACCTTCTGTCAGGAAGGGCTGCGTATGAGGGCCCCCTAGAGAAGGTAAGTTACTATCCTTCCAGAGCTTCTCTCACATTTTTCTGGCTCAGCATCACCATGCCCCGCCTTCCTCTGCTTGCCCCTTGCATGCCAGTGAGGCACAGTGTCTGGATAGACCAGAGCTTGCAGACTAGCCAATTCCAACCCACGGACAGGTTTTATTTGGCCCACATAGTCATTTTTTTATTTGAATTCATTTTAACATTTAAAAGCTGAGGGATTTTGCTTTAAAAATATCCAGATTTCAGTCTTCGTTTGGAAATTTGGAACATCTGGTAAGGCTGGGTTCCTCTTCCCATATGGCAACACTGGCTGAAACTAAATGGCATGAACCACGTGTTCAGAACCAGTTTCTCTACACCAGCTTGAAGTAATGCCCATGGGGCCTGAGGTTATTTGGGAATAGTGTCCCCAGCTGGGTACTCTAGAAACCGACAAGGACCATATCTCCATTTCTTCATATCTCCTCATCCAGATGAAAGAAATAGGGTATAACGCCAGTTGCAGGCCAAGCTAACAGACCTGTATCAGACAGTACCACACATCTCTGATGTAATAGGACAGGCATCTTGAGTTTAATCAATGCAGACTGAAGCAATTCCCCAAACGGGCTGCCTTCTGGGACCAAACTGCACATGCAGGAGGCGGACAGATGGAGACAAATGGAGTGGAGGGGCAGACAGAGAGGCAATCAGTTCAAATCCATCCCCCATATCTCTCCTCTTCCCCCTCTCTGTGTGTGTCTATGTCTGTGCCTGTGTGTCTGTGTCCGTATGTCCATGTGTCTGTGATTACTATTTCTCATTGAAGCTTTTGATTCTATGAGTTGAGATGCCACTACTTACCTTCTCTGGCTCTAACTTGTTTTTTAAACTGACACATAAAATATTTATCCTCTCAGTTCTATGGATGGGGAAAAAAAAGACTTTAGATTCAGAACTCACTTAAAGTCAGTTAGAATGCCTCCAGTTGCTTATCTCAGTCTTTGTCTTTTCCAAGCCCCATACAGACCATTTGGTTGGGATGGTGGGGGACATGAGTCCATCCAACTTCTTACTTCTACTTGTTACTGTCATTACTATCGACACCATCATTGCCATTATCACGCCAGCATCATTAATGTCATCACTAACATTCTGGTCACAATCACCATCATCACCATCACCACAGTCATCACTACTACCACTGTCATCATGATCATCATCACTAATATCATCATCACCACCATCATCATCACTGTCATCATCATCACCACCATCATCATTACTGTCATCATCATCACCACCATCATCACATCACCATCCATCGCTATCACCATCACTACCATCGCTAGCATCACCATCAACGTCACCATCATCTTCATCACCACTGTCTTTTTCAGCCACCATTATCAACACTATGAAAAATCTTATCATCTGCATGATCACCATCATCATTATCACCACCACTATCATCATCAGGAGCTGCTCGCCATCACCATCACCACCATTATGACCATCACCATTATCACCACCACCATCACAACTCTGCCATCCCTATGACTACCATCAGTATCACCGGGACCATCATAGCCATCACCAACACAATCACCATTACTTCTCTTGCTAGCCCTTTTCTACCATTCTCAACCAAAATGCAGGGATGGGATGGGGGAGGGGTCAACTTTTACTCCTTTCCATCCAATGCCCTCCCCTAGCCAGACAGAAACACTACTGGGCGTTCCAGGGGCAAAAATTAGCCCTCCTACACACCAAAAGGGACAGTTGAGCAACACCCTGGGAATGGTAGTTTTAGATCACACAGGTCTGAGTGATGATTTCATGGTGGCCAGATTCCCTCCAGGGATACCTGCCTCCCATCATCTATCTGTGTGACTTTAGCAGCTTCCCATGAGACCCAACACAAATATTTTGTCTAGAAGATAGCTCGTAAACTTTACAGTGAGTGGCAAGTGGTGGGGGTCATTATATATAGAGTGAAGCAGTTTGGAGGAGGTCTCAAGTATGTGAGAAGCCACCATACACAGATGGGATGAGTCCCTATAGAGACAATTAGGATCCTGTTCAAAGTTGGTGGGATCCTTATATGAACAGTCCTCACAGCATGCGTAGGTCTTTCTGGAAGGGTCAGCTCACACAAGAAGATTTCTGTCTAGAAACTGTGTCCATATACAGGTTATGACAAAATGTGTCACGGAGGAGGAGACTTTTACCTAAGCAGAGGCCGTCTTTACAAACAGAAAAGTGAGGGATTTCTCATTGGCGCGCCTGGCTAAATGCTGCTCAAATACTAATGACCTTTACACCAAGGTGAAGGTTTTACATAAGGATAAAGAGCTTGTGTGCTTGAAAGAGAAATCCCAGTATCCTGGCTCTTGTACGGACAGGGACAAGGCGGGCTAATTCATTTTGTTCTCAGCAAGCACAGCTCCTGGATACCACTGACTTGAGCAAAGACCCTTCACCTGCTCAGGCAGCAGGTGGGAGCCCAGGAGAGGGCGGAGCAACGGGGCCCACTGCTCACGCCGCATTGCCTCCGGTGGCCGCCAGTGGCAGCACTGAGGCGCTGCCTCGCCTCCCCCTCCCCAATCTCCATCCCCCGCCCTCCGGGCTCCTGCTCCCGGGAGCCCCGCAAACCCCGCTCCGCCCGCGCCCCGCACAGCACCGAGGTTCCCAGCCCGGTCCGCCCCGCTGCCCCTCCCCGGGGCCATGGGGGCACCCCCGGGCTACCGACCCTCTGCCTGGGTGCATCTCCTCCACCAGCTGCCCCGCGCCGACTTCCAGCTCCGCCCGGTGCCCAGCGGCTTTGCTCCCCGCGACCAAGAGTACCAGCAGGTGGGATGGCAAACCTGGGCCAGGTCCCCTGGGAACAGGAGGCTGGGTCAGAGTTCCGGCGTCTTTAGGGGCTGGGGACCCGGCCTGCATTTGTGAGTACAAGTCCAAGATTAGAGTTAGAGAGCTCATACCTTAAGGTTTCCCTAGGACGTGCGCCGGGGGTGCAGACCCCTCTCTTCCTAGAAAAGGAGAGCTGGGATTCTAGATTTCCAAGAATCCTGAATGGAAGGAGATGGGGCCCCAGCATTTGGGTTTCTGAGATCTGCCTGGAAAGCCAGTCTCTAGGGTCATCTAAGGAAAGGTCCGCTCTTGAGGTCCCAGGCGAGAAGGACCCCGCCCCCATAGGATCCCAACTGGTAAATATGTCCCAGTTTAAAAAAAAAAATGGGGGTGGGGGACTGAGGAGAGGGAAGGCAGGGGAGGCAGCCGAGGTCTGGGACGGATTGATATCCTCAAATAGGGAATAGAGACCAGGGCTGGGGAAATCAGCTGAGGTGAGACGAGGATTCAAGGTGCCTTCAGCCTGTTCCAGGAGGGAAGGGGTTGTTAGGGTGCCAGAGAGGGTTCGGATAGAAATGTGGTTAGATTCTGAGCTAAGGAAGACAACAGGCCTGGTTCCCAGGAGGGTGAGGCTGGTGGTTGGACCCTCACAGACTCTAGGGTCCCTAGGGAAAGAGGCCCAGCTGCAGCTCGTGGGGGGTGGGGTGGGGTGCGGAGGTGCTGTCCCCTGACCCAGTTTAATTCAAGTCCTTGACTTTGAGATTAATGAGGAGAAAAGCTTGGCTGAGCTGGGGGCCAGGTGGGGGGCTGGGAGTTGGCCTTGCCCTCCCCTCAAGTCTGAACCTCTGTGGCTGCCCAGGGTGGCTTCTGGGAAAGGGGCACAGGGTTGGGAGAGCTTTGAGGGAGGGGGATGTTCCCAGAAAAGCAGCAAGGGGGATCGTGTGCTGGTGTGCTTGCTATTTGGGTCATGGCTGGCACAGCCTGAGCGGCTCCTCCCTGCCTACTCCACCCGCCCCTTCTCCCCTCCAAATGAGGACCGCCATCCCCTCGCCCACAGCCACTTACACAATCACAGCCTCCAGCCGGTCGGTCCACCCACTCCCAGCCATACTCACGGGGCTTATGGCTCTGGAGAGTTCCTCAGCCACGAGGACGCATCCCCTGGTCCCCCAGTACCACCACAGCTGCTCAGAGCAGTTCACTCAACCACATCAGTCAGTCACAGCTGAGGTACACACAGTTGCATCCCTGGGACATTATTCTTCATGGAAACGACCACTGTGAGCACAGAAAGATAAACTATGAGAGACTCTGAGATGGGACCTGAACAACCATAGGACCAGTCACATATACACAACACACTCATGTGTACACCATCACACACACAGGCACACTCATACATTATGCACACCCACTCCATCTCACATGAGCACAAGCTCACACACACACACACACACATGCACACACTCAGCGTGTCTACTTAACACAACTCACTGACTGAAGCAGCTGTGTTCCGAAAGCATTAATGCTCACAAGTGTTCTGTTGCATACAGACATGCAGCATGATCTACACAAACACCTCATACTCTCTCTCCATATACCCTCAGCTGGTAGAAGGCAAATTCACAGCCACATCAATGTTGCACTGCACACACTTGTCAGGCACACAGGCAGGCAACTGTGCCATAGTTTAAGGAGAATGGCCCTTGGGACTGCAGGGTTGGGTTCCAGACCTCACACTTCCATTACCCTGCTATGTAACTGTAGGAAAACTGTGTCTAGCCTTGGGCCTTTGAGAAGACATGAGACACAGGTCTCCTGAAAGACCCTACCATATGCAGAGTTCACTGTTCTATAGTCTATTTGAAACATGGTCTCGCTCTGTAGTCCAGGCTGGCTGGAGTTTGTGCGTTGGTCTAGTCTGAAATTGTGGCCGTTTTCTCACCTCAGCTGCCAGAATGCTGGGGTTACAGGCTTGTACTACCACACTTAGATCAGAGCCACCCTGTTCTGCAAGGTATTTCTAGCTGTAAACATCCTTTCTATCTACCTTTCCTTTCCTCTATCCTTTGGGTCTCACTACACATTCTGCTCTGTCTGCTTTTTTCTATAGTTCTTTAAGTGCCCCTCTTTGTCTTGTCTCTTCATCTCTGTCTGTCTGTCTCCTCTATCTCTGACTTAATCCTTCTCCTTTTGTGTGTCTTATCTCTCTTCTTTCCTTGTCATCTCTTTTGCTCATTCAGTCTTCCTTCCCTATCTCCATCCCTGAGCCTTCCCTCCTCCCTCCCTCTCTCTCTCTCTCTCTCTCTCTCTCTCTCTCTCTCTCTCTCTCTCTCTCTCTCTCTCTCTTTCTCTCTCTCTCCCACACCCACTTCCCCCACCCCACAAGCTGTCACAGCACCTGTGTTTCCATCCCCAGCCCTGGGGTGACAGACTCAGTTGCAGTGGGTGTGTGAGCAGGGAGAGAGGTAAAGGAGATGACCTCTCCGGAAATGGGAGCCTTCCTGCCACTTATTCCCATACAGTTCAGAGAGAGTATCAGCAAGTCCTTGGGCCATGTTTCATTTCAATTGCCATGCAGCTGAGGAGGAACTTCTTGTCTGGGACATGAAAGGGCTCTCTGAAGCTTCTCATCACCTCTTCTTCAGGCCCTGCTGCTGGTGGCAGCCTTGGCTGGGCTTGGTTTAGGCCTGAGCCTCATCTTCATTGCTGTCTACCTCATCCGCTTCTGCTGCTGCAGGCCTCCAGAACCGCATGGGGCCAAGAGTCCCCCACCCGGAGGAGGCTGTGTCACCTGGAGCTGCATCGCTGCCCTTCTCGTGGGCTGGTAATGGGGTCCCAGGGTGGGTAGGGGGTGGGGATAGAGTTTCCTATACTTGCTGTAAGTCTTCTTTTTAATTCTAGATACCTTGAGTATGAGCCCAGAGTTAGGAGGGAGAATCCCTAGGCACTGAGAGTGCCTGCCTGCCCTTTGAGTGGAGGGACAGAAAGGCTTAAGGAGGATGAAGCAGCCTGCCTGGGAGTAGAAAAGAAAGCCTGCTACAGGCTTGGAGATTTTAGTGGTTCTCTTATTGGCCAGTGGTGCTATCTAGGGGAGTGAGATACTCTCTAGACTTCAGTTTCTCCATCTATAACGTGTTTTGCAGCACTACCCATATGCTAGTTACACTGAGAATAGACTAGAGAGTGCACAGGGCATGGGTCCTGAATGTCTCCTATGAGTGTTAACACTGATCAAACTCATTCATTCATTCATCAACTCATCAATTCAACAACTGAGTGTAATTACCCTGTGCCAAGCACTGAACATGCCAGAGAAGACACTCTGATTTCAGCCAGAGTTCCAATCAGGGAAACAGACCTTACAGGGTCACCACAAGGAGCATCCACTCAACCCACACTACATACAGCTGGGCCTGAGTCCTTCTTGTGATGAGAGCTGTGCTCAAAATTGCCACACCTGGTCCTGAATGAGGGATCCTCAGGAAGGGAGAGAACATGACTTTTCAAGCATATATGGTTTAAGAGGCAAGTGGAGAGTCAGACGTATGGTGTAAGAACCCTCCAGGGCTCCCATTAAGAACTCCCTAGGAGTTTCATCGAACTTGACACCAAGATTGCTGGCTCTGAGTCCAGCCCCTACGAGGTCATGGTTAGTTAGGGGGCTGAGACCTACTGGGGACCTCATACATGGCCAGCAGGAGTCCTTTAGGAATATTGTGTCCCCTCCAGCTAGCTGGGGGTGTATCCTGGAGGACTCACCCCAGTCTGGGCTCTGGGCCACTCTTCCTCATTGTAGGAAGAAGAGGGTGTGTGTTTGGGAGTATATGGGGGTTGGGCGCCCTATATCCAAGATTTTTTTTCTCATCAGGCTCTCCAGAATGGGGTTGGGTGGGGGTGGGATGTTGACAAAGGCCCAGTGGGGGGTGAGACACAGCCCCAGCCCTCTCAAAGCCTAGGAACAAGAGGAGCTTTGTAGGGTTCTGAACAATGGGGCAAGAGCAGTAGGCTCCCATCCAAGGGATGAGGTGGGGCCTGTGTAGCCCAAGGCTGGGAACTGTGAGGGCATCAGGCTCTCGCCCCCTCCAGTGTGAAGTAAAGACTAAGGGAGGAAAGTGGGTCCCCATATTCAAGCTCTACAATGGAAGTCTGTGTGTTGGCTGGGCAGAGACAGGGCCCAGCTCTTGGCCTGGCCTCCAGCCCTCCCTCCCACATTCTCTCACTCAGTCTCTTCCAGCTGGCCAGATGCCTGGATCCCTTGGGCATCATAGGGGAAGGCTTAGAGCTCTGGGCATAATGTCTTTTACAAAAGAATAGGGTCTAGGGCCTTTAGGAGGAAGGAGGAAGGAACACCTGGGCTAGAAGAGATAGCAGTTGGCCTAAGGCTATAAATGCTGAAAGTCTTTGCAAAGATGTGGGAGTTGGTTGGGAGCTGACCATTATTAGGAACTGATAACCTTTAATCCAAGGCTAGCTAGGCAAAAACCAGGGTTCCATTCTGGGGAGGTGTGAGTTAAATCTGGGGGCTCCTTCTTTTCCACCACTCCACCCACCATTAGCATCACAATGACGTCTCTCCAGCAGGGGGAGCGAGGTCTTCAGGTTACCCTGGCAACTGGTGGAGGCCAACCTTGAGCTGTTCTTTTTCCCACGGAGGATGAACCAATAGGGTGGATGCAGAGATCAGATAGGCAGATGAAGAAGCGGGGAGGAGGGTATGTGTGTGGAGGCATGATGCCACCCTCCAGGGTCTGAGACTAGTTGGTGTTTCTCCCTCTTCCCTTCAGTGCAGGCATTGGCATTGGTTTCTATGGTAACAGCGAGACCAGCGACGGGGTGTCCCAGCTCAGCTCAGCACTGCTGCACGCCAACCACACACTCAGCACCATTGATGATGTGGTGAGAGAGCCGGCCACTGACTAGACTGCAGACTCATGCCCCACATGGGGATGTGGTCCCCCACTGGAGAGCAAAAGCAGACAAGTCAAAGCAGATTTCAGACCAAAAACTTAATCCCCAGATGCAGAGCTGCAAACTCAGACCTGCAGACATTAGATCGTATGTTCAACCCCAACCCTGCAAACTGGAGCCGGATCTAGATTCAGATTGAGCCTGAAGACTCACATCCAGCCCCGGGCCTGCACTTTATATTCAGTTTATATCCCAAGCACTCCAGCTCCTGCCCTCAGGCCAGGTCCAAAGCTACAGATCTTATCCTTGGCCCAAATGCAAGTTCAGGAACACCCCTGCCCCCAAGCCCCCTCTGTGACCTTTTATATACCCAGGTTTCCAACCTTGAGGTTCAGTACCTACTAATCAGATTTCACACCCCAACCTCAAAAAGGCAGATGCAGACTTCAGACCTTAGATCCCCCTCTCCCTTCCATTTTGACCTAATTTCAACGCTGGGCTTAGAATCTTTATCTTAGACTCAAGCCCCCTGACCAACTAGAGCTCCTGATAAGACCTGGGAGCCTCACACCTTGACTCAGCTTCTCCTCAGTCTCCAGATGCCCCAGACTCCAGATCTCAGGCACCTGACACTCCTTAATCCTGCTTCACCGCCCGCTTCCCACCCCTCACCCCCAGACTTTATCCTTCATCCACAACCCTAGGCTTTGGGTAACCACCATCCCAGAGACTATGTCATCTCCCCAGGTGCTGGAAACGGTAGAGAGGCTGGGTGAGGCAGTGAGGACGGAACTGACTACCCTGGAGGAAGTGCTGTCAGACCGCATGGAGCTGGTGGCTGCCACTCGGGGAGCCCGAAGGCAAGCTGAAGCTGCAGCTCAGCACCTGCAAGGACTGGCCTTCTGGCAAGGAGTGTCCCTGAGCCCAGTACAGGTGGCTGAAGATGTGACTTTTGTGGAGGAGTACAGGTGGGAGAAGGGTTTCCCTATTTATTTTTTAAGTACTGTGGTCTCTGGATCCTGGGGGGATGTGGGATAGTATCTGAAGATAGTTTAATTTGTCCCACTGATTGAAAGAAAAGCTACTGGCTGGCTCCTGGTGGGTGGAGACAGGATGCTGTCCATCATTCTATAGGCCAGCCCCACTGTGAATGTAAAACAAGGCTGATATACTCAGTTGTGACAACACTGACCAAGTGATTAAGGGCCCACCCTCATAGTTACATACCCTGTCAATGACTACCTCTCTCATTCATTTACTCAGCCATTCCATGAATGATTCATTCAGCAGGTACATCACTGTCCCACACAGTTGCTCCTGGACTAACCTTAGTAGCAATTCTACCTACAAGATTATTCCGGAGGCAACTGTGTTCATCATGCAACTACTTTATTTAACATCTGGTGAGAGACAACACGCACGTGATTGGGAACCTCAGCTTCAGGAGGCCACTCCGTATTTGTAGGTCCTTAAACAAGTTTCTTTCCATCCCTGGGTCTTAGTTTTCCCACTTTAAAGTGAGTCCTGTCATGCATAGCTCAAAATGGATTGTGGAGAGTTAGTTAATAACTCTGAGTGTCTGAAACATAGAACACACAATGACAGATGAGACAATGCCAGTAAAATATAGATATGCCAAGCAATAGGGATAACACAGGAAATTCTACACAGGAGGGACTTTTCTCAGCTGGGAGAGCAATATAAAATAGGTCCACGAAGCCAGGCCTGGGGATATAGGCCTGTAATCTCAACTGCTCCAGAGACTCAATAAAAGGATTGAAAACTCGAGCCCTGTTTGGGCTACAGATTTCAAGGCCAGTATGAATAGCTTAGTGAGACATTGTCTCCAAATAAGAAGTAAAAAGGCTGAGGATGTGATAATGGAAGAATATTTGCCTAGACTCTGCTGATAAAGGACTGAAAGTGTGACTCTGTGGTAAAACATCTGCCTAGAATCCCCCAGGGAAGGGTTGGGGGTGTGGCTCACTTACCTAGAATCTACTACTGAAGAGCTGGGAATATGACTCAGGGAGAGAGTTGCCTACCTAGCCTGCGTGAGGCTCTATGTTCATACTAGCATCCAAAGGGAGAGGGGAGGCCTGTAGAAATAAATCAGTGGGTAAGAGCACTTACTGTGCTTTGCTTGTAGAGAACCTAGGTTCAGTTCCCAGCATTCATATGGTGGCTCACAACTATCTGTAACTCCAGTTCTGTGGGATCCAAGACTTTCTTCTCACCTCTGCAGACACCAGGTGCATTTGGTAGACTACATACATACATGTAAGCAAAACACTTGTACATATAAAACAAAAATATTTTTAAAAAGCAAACACATTTTCTGTAAGGTGAGTAATGAATGCTTTGGAGCAAATTAAATAGGAAGGGGCTTGTCTGGGGACAGGCAGGCAGCATGTGTCAGGGGAAGGGTCATACTAAAGCGTGGTACTTGAGGGGACAAGGCAAGCTGTGCCGTCCTCTGAGGCAGCCAACACAACCAGTCTTCACCTACTTAAAGTTATTTCCTTCCTGCTTGCTTTGAGCCGATACTCCTGACTTTCCTATTCCCAAGTAGGAGGCCATGCTCCTTGGTACAAGCACACTGGGGCTGAAACAATCCCTGCTGCAGATACAGGGTGGGGCATCAAGTCAGTGGCAGGCAGGAAGGTCCTCTGTCATGGTTACTAGGATCCCCGGAGCTTGGTCAAGGAGGTAGTGGCAGCTGTGAACATGATTCTAGGAAGATGCTCTAAGCAAATGTATCAGTCAGGGCCACGGAGGTGAGCCTGGCCATGTGGTCAGGGACAAGGACTCAGGGTACAAACCACGGCTCCATGGGAACTGCTGACACTGCCACTGCCACTGAGCATTTTCAGTGTGCCAAGCACTGAACCTGGGACCTTCCAAGCATCCTCCCCTGCAGTTCTGGTGCATTACTTACTTAACTAAGTATTATTAGCATTCAAATCTCCCTGGATAGTGATTTATAACATTAACTACATCCACAAGCCCATTCATTTACTTCACAACAGATTTTGAGGTTGATCCTATTATGCCCTCCTGTTACTGGTAGGGAAACAAGTTACATGGAATTGGGTAGTTGAGACCTATGCACAATACCTCTGAGATATTCCATTAGGTCACAGGTGACTGACAGCCTACAGTGCTGAGTTGGGGAATCCTATTCAGAGGCCGACAACTGTGTCCACAACCACAGAACTTGTATGTGAACTGGTCAGGGTAGTTACCAGGTGCTTCAGTCCCACACCTATGCTGCAGAGCACTCCAGAGGCTTGTGAGACCATGTACCGTTTCACCAGGCAGCGAGGAGGCCACAGGAGCAGACTGGGGCGGTTCTAGGGTGCTGATAGCCTCCAGAGACTCACTGTCTTGCTCCTTCTTCCTGCAGGTGGCTGGCCTATGTCCTCCTGCTGCTCCTGGTGCTCCTGGTTTGTCTCTTCACTCTCCTGGGCCTGGCAAAGCAGAGCAAATGGCTGGTGGTTGTGTGAGTGGATCGAATTGCTCAGGGGAGGGAAATAGGCAGGTTTCCAGCAAGCAACGTGCTAAAGTCAAGAGAAAGACAAAGATTGTGTTGGCCATAAAGGGGGCGGGGTCGATCTCTGACATACCACACACTGTTTTCTTCTTTGGTCACCGAAACAAACCCATGGAAGAAGTGCCATCAGGTCCTTCCCCTATGTGGCAGGTGGGGGGCCAGACACAGCCCTTAAGACTTCATGGAACTCTCACACTAAGGCTTGTGGGGAGGTAGGCACTGCCCTCTGTTTAACAGTGGGAGGAGATGGACCCAGTGTGACTAGGTTACTTGTTCAGGACCACACAGCCAGGGATTACTGTGATAGGGCTGAAATTCAGCCTGCCCACCATTGGAAGAACCCATGCCTCTTCTGCCTCGGTGCCCACTGTCTTTGGAATGCCCCTGAGAAAGATGTCCAGCTACTGCATCAAGGCCTGGAAACTGATAAAAACACACTGTGCTGAGCAAGTATATGAACTGGTCTTCCAGTTTTCAACAGCTGTCAACCTCTCCTACCACCCCATAACCCAGAATTATTCCACCTGTCACAGCCCTGGACATAAGCCAAGCCTTAAAGAAGTCAAGCTCTGAATTTCAGAAATCAACTCTGTAAAAATCCTCAGACTTTACAGCTTGGAGGTGGAGAGAGTGGAGTGAGACTAGCTAAATAAAATGGGCTGTGGATAGGCCTGGAAATAGCCTCAGAACCTACTAGACCCTGTGCAGTTAAATCCCAGGAAATTCAGCCCAGGGGTGGACAACTGCCTCCTAGGGTCCAGGAACAGTTGGGATAGTGGCTACTGACCTGGCAGCCAAGACCTTCCCCTTTCCTTTTCCAACTGAACAGATGTTGTATTTGACGTCAGTCAGTCATGGGCCTTACCCCCACCCTCTACTGCCGTGCCTCTGACTCTAATCCTTTAGGCTACAGAGGTTGATGGGTACTGGGGAGGGCCGTGATTGGATATAGGGTGTAGAAATAGGCAAAGCTGATTGAGTCCTGAGTTCAACCACCTCCCCCTCTAGGATGACTGCCATGAGTCTCCTGGTGCTTGTCCTGAGCTGGGGTTCTATGGGCCTAGAGGCTGCCACAGCTGTGGTGAGTATGGGGCTCTGGATTCAGGGGTGATCCTGATCCTGGGGTGTGTGTGACCTGATTAATGCCACAAATATTAAGGTGGAGGGGATCATGATCCCAGTTCTGAGGTCTCAGCCTTAATTGCTGGACCCCAAGAGAGCAGAGGCTGGTGCCTAGACTCGTCAGTCTGAGGAAAGCTGAAGTCTGGACCTCTGGGTCTGAGGGAGGAGGGTTAGGGCTTGGACCTCTGAGTTCTGTGGAAATACGAAATGGGACATTTTGGTCTGATCCCTTCCTGCTTGCTTCATCAGGGCCTCAGTGACTTCTGCTCCAACCCAGACACCTATGTGCTGAACCTGACCCAGGAGGAGACAGGGCTCAGCTCAGGTAATTCCCATAAATCCCTGCTCTCCTCAGCACTCCCTCCTATCCGCTAAGGCCCAGTCCATGGTAGGGTAGGGAGCAGCAGTATCTACCAATCCTGGCAGGATGGGAAAGGGGTAGGATCAAAATGCCTGTGGATATGACTAGACAAGGGGAAGTGGGTCCTGGGCCTCAACGGTCAGAGGGTTGAACTGTAGAACAACAAGGAAGTATAACTAGGTCAGTTGAATCTGCTTCCAGATATGGCTAAAGCAGAAAGGATGAACGTATGGGGTGTGGTATTGCCCACCTATAATCCTAGCAATCCTAGGAGGTTGAAGTGTGAGTTCAAGGGCAGCCTGGGTTATCTAGACCTGGTTACACCTTGTTCTAAAACAAAAACAAACAAACAAACAAAAAGAATGGAATTAAGGATGCCCCTCCATTGGTAGAGTGCTTGTCAAAGCAGTAAGTTTGATCCCCAGCAACACATAAAGCTCGCCTTGTGCCAAGCACTCAGGAAGTAAGATCAGAAGGGTTCAAGGTCATCCATAGCTACATAGAGAGTTTAAGGCAAATCTGGGCTACATGAGACTGTCTCGAAGCAACATCAATAAACTGAACAAGGAGAGGAGGAGGGACAGAAAGAAAGAGGGATGGGAAGAGGAGGAAGGGAGAGAGGAGGGGAGAAAGGGAGATATGGGGGAGAGGAAGGAAGGGGAATAGAAGGAGGGAGAGAGAAGGTAAGGAGGTGGGGAAGAGAGGGAGGAAAAAGGAATGGATGGGAGAGTGACTAGCAGGTCTCTGAGACTCCAAGAAAATTTTGAACTGTGTATGGAATGTCCCCTGGGCTATGTCCCCCCAGATTTGCCCAGGGAGAGCCTGGGCCCAGGCTTATAGCCTGCTCCTTTCTCTCCCTCCACTTCAGACATCCTCAGCTATTATTTCCTGTGCAACCAGGCGGTCTCCAACCCCTTCCAACAGGTTAGGACTGTGGGCAAAAGACATGGGTGTTGAAGCGATGGCTAATGTGGAGTCTCAAGGGTATATGCTGGGTTACTAGGGGCTCCAGGGTTCTATGGGAGGTGGCGGGTACTGAGGCCCAGAGTTGTGTAGTCTAGCGGACAGATGGCATGGTGAACACCTTAATCTGAGTCCTCCTTTCTCTTACTCCTGCAGAGGCTGACTCTGTCCCAACGTGCTCTAGCCAGCATCTACTCTCAGCTGCAGGGCCTGGAGCGGGAAGCTATCCCTCAGTTTTCTGCTGCACAGGTTAGGTCAATGGACTGCACCAGCCCGAGAGGAAAAAGGGCTGAGTCTGGTGAACCTGTGGGATGCTGTCTCCACTCATGTACAGGGGCAGATTGACTGAGTCAGGTAGACTTGTGGAGCTGGCCCTTCTCCAAGTAGGTGGGATTTCATATTATGTGCAAACCTATGGAGAGGGGTGAGGCAATAGAGCTGAGCTGGTCTCTGGGACAGAGCCTACAGGAAGGGGTTGAAGCAAGAAAAATTCACATTTCTCTTGGTGCTGGGGCACTGTAGAGGTGAGAGGCTCTAGGGTGTGGCTGGATCTATATAAAGGGGAAGGATTGGTCCCTTTGGGAGGTGGGGTCCTTAGGTTGACTGGGTAACTGTGTCCTCTCCCTCCCACTTGCAGAAGCCCTTGTTATCCTTGGAGGAGACGCTGAACGTGACAGAAAGAAGCTTCCACCAGTTGGTGGCGCTGCTGCACTGCCGCAGTCTGCACAAGGTATGCTCTAGGTTTGCTAACCCAGTCTCTTTCTCCCCCTCCCCTTTGCTTTCTCTTCTCCTCCCTCTCCCTCCAGCTCCTTCCCCTCCTCTCCTCATCTCTCTTTCTCATACTCTCTCTCTACCCAGTCCCTCCCCACTCAGTGTTCTTCATCTTCCACCCTCTCCTCTCCTTGAAAGCTGCTCAACCTCTCAAGCCCTGGAATGAAAGCCCAGGCAGGCCCCCAGGTCCCTAGATTGAATACTAGTCCAAATACCTCTTGATATGAAAGGGGCAGGAAAAGGCGAGGGCAGGGGCAGGGGCAGGGCAGCCTGTGAGCCCACCATGGGCTCAGCTGTGGTCTGTACGGCCTCAGGAGCAAGCCAGCATCTCTGACTGTTGTACAGCAAACACTGTGTTGTAAAGACTCTCACCCTTATAACATCGGGACTCCACCTAACCACTTTCCCTGTTACATACAGTCTCCCACCATGATACTTTCCATGCACCCAGGCTTTGCTACAATCCTGACTCTACAGGATTCACTGGACACTGACCCCTCCATAACAAGATCAGTTGGTAGAGCATGAGACTCTTATTTTTTATTTTGTTTTTTGGGTTTTTTTTTTTTTTTTTTTTTTTT
>NW_022196904.1:1241184-1248466 GCF_008632895.1 Mastomys coucha
TCGAACTCAGAAATCCACCTGCCTCTGCCTCCCAAGTGCTGGGATTAAAGGCGTGCGCCACCACTGCGAGCATGAGACTCTTAATCTCAGGGTCATGGGTTCGTGCCCCTTGTTGGGCACCATATATTGTGGGAGATATTAAAAAATTTCCGCCCCGCTGGACTTCTGTCTCCCTATCCTCACTTCCCACTGGATCTGCTGCTCATACAGCCAACACTGTGTCAGGCCCTAGCCCTCCTCACCTCTTGCATGCCCATCTTGCTCATTCCATCTGTCCAATAACAGCTGGTGATCCTTTCACACACAATCGGATCAGAGTCGTCATCTAAAAACCCTTTCGTGAATCCCCCTCCACATGGATTAAAGGCAGGCTCGTGGCACTGACCTAGTAGAGGCCTGTGTAGACAGCCTCAGCCTTGGTGTTTCTACTCTTGTCCTCCACATCAGCCCAGCCACGTGCCTGACTAGACCTGACCATCTACTTGTCTCCTAGTATCCTTCTCAAATGGTTACTGCTGGGCACTAACCTAACACCTTCCTGTCCTATAAGCTCTTACCTCTTCAAAGTGGCTGCCTGGGTCCTATGCACTCAAGGTTGCCAGTGCTGATGGCATACCTGGGGCAAAGCCAGATTAGTCCATCCTGGCAGAATATTGGCTGTGCCACCCGGCATTGAGGTTACAGAGGTTCTGCTGGCCTCCAGGATGGTGGTCACAGTAGCCAGTCCTTTCTGCATGTCTATCAGATGGATGCCCAAAGCTAATTGTTATGTAACCCAGCAATCTGTGCCAGGGGGCATCTGACAGTGTGTGGGGATGTGACTGTAACAAGTGCAGAAACAAATGCTGCTGGCATCCTCACCATTCAATAACACGTGGATAGAACAAGGGTAAGGCAGGGTTGTTGCTGGTGGCAATGGCAGTGTAGAGGCTTGCCCACTGATGATGCTGAGAGAGCAGTTCTCTAGGTGCTGAGTGGAGATGCTAGGCCACTTTGCATGTGGGAGTGGGGGACTGAGATAAAATAGGAGTGGGTTGTAGGCCTGCAGCTCAGCAAAGGCACAAGCTGAACACATACATGACTTTCCATGTTCAGAACAGCTCTTTGACAAGAGCTGGACACTTGGACACAGAGAGTCTGAGTGATAGCCAGGTAAATGGGTGGTTGGACCTATGTCTGAAGTGCATGTGTGCACACCCTGAGCCTCCTCACCCTCTGCCTCAGGACTATGGCTCAGCACTCCGAGGCCTGTGTGAAGATGCCCTGGAGGGCTTACTGTTCCTGATGCTCTTTTCTCTCCTGTCTGCGGGGGCTCTGGCCACCACTCTATGCAGCCTGCCCCGTGCCTGGGCCCTCTTCCCACCCAGGTCAGCAGGGGAGAGAGGGCAGGGTTCTCGGGGAGGGGACAGAAGGCAGTACCCAGGGCCACTGGTGGGGATGGGGCAGCCTCCTGATTGGTTTCCATCCTGCTTCTTTCTCTGTCACTCCCCACATCCCCATCACACTTCAGTGATGACTACGATGACACAGATGATGACGACCCTTTCAACCCTCAGGTACCTCGGTCTGAAGGGAGGACTGGGACCTGGGATCCTGGCTCTAAGGGAAGGGGAAATAGAGTATTGTATTCCTGAGTCTGAGAAGTGGAAAAATAAGACTGGACCTTTGGGTCTGAGGGAGGGATGGAGCCTGAGATCCTGTGGGAAGAGGGATGAGTCTTGGACATGAGGGAGGAGGTTGGGTGTCTGGAATCCTGGGCCTGAGGGAGGAGAGAAGGGCTGCACCATACACAACAGATTGTGTGTGTCTTTTCTGCCTCTGTTATCCTCCCAGGAATCCAAACGCTTTGTGCAGTGGCAGTCTTCCATCTGAGCCTCCCCTCCAGCCTGGAGCCTGCATCTCCTCTATGGTAAGCTTCAATGATACTTTGTATGCAGTTGGGACTTGGCTCTCCCTACAGTATTTGTAGCTCTTATGCTGGGTGGGTATCCATGGGAGTATCTCCTGCCAATGTCAGCTCTTCATCTCTCCCTCTCTCTAGCTCCTTTCCTGGCTGCTGGAGAAGGCCCCACTAACCTGACCTTGACTGGGCTCTGACCACTAACACTGCTGGCTATGGACACCTCACATAGGATGGCATCCTGCTCTGGGCCTAACATTCCCCTATCCCCATTTCTCCTTAGCACAGGGGATTGGTGAGGTGGCACAACAGGGACCAGGGATGGCTAGGAAGGGGGCTGACCTATACAGCCTGGTGTTCCTCACCTCTAGCTACCAGTCCTGTCCTCAGAGGGATGAAGCTGGAGGCAGGTACAGGCATGTCCCTATTTCCTGCCATATCCCAGCGATCTCAACCTATGGCACTAACTTGGAAGAGGGCTGATTTGAAATAAAAGGGAAGACTTTATTTTACAAGTAGCTAGGTCCTTCTTATCACCCCTGTCCCCAGCTACTGGGAGAAGGAAGTCCTGCCTGGGCTAGGGATCCTCTTCCTCTGGTGGTTGAAAGGCAACTCTCCTCTTGCCCAGGCTCAGCACTGCATTGCTTCTGAAAGTAACAAGTGAATCACGACAAGGAGGAAGAAGCAGATCCTGGAAGAGAATAAGTCTAGCACTAAATCTAAACAGGCGAGCATCCACAGGAACAGTCAAGCTTCCAGTCCCGTGGAATGTCCAAAGCCTGCTGGGTTTGGGAATGGTGTGGAATCTACCTGCTTCCTAGCAGCTCACACCCAGTACAAGATGCCAGAAAACCAACGCTTGTATCAGGATAGGGACAGAAGTCTTCAGAGAGAAAATAGAATATTTGCTTGTAGTGCCACCAGGGTGATGTGAAGGGGAAAGGTTTAAGATATTATAAATCCAGACAGGAAAAGATGAGGCACTCAATAAGTTATCAAGTAAAAACAAACATGGCAGAGTCAAAAGGGAAATCTATTGTCTGGGGAACAATACCTATGTAGTTCTCGTTTTAAAAAAAAAAAAAAAAAAAGAGCCAGGCAGTGGTGGCGCACACCTTTAATCCCAGCACTTGGAACAGAGGCAGGCGGATTTCTGAGTTCAAGGCCAGCCTGGTCTACACAGTGAGTTCCAGAATAGCCAGGGCTATACAGAGAAACCCTGTTCCTCCCTCACCCGCCACCTTTCCCCCCCCCCCAAAAAAAAAGAAAAGAAAGAAAATTAGCACACATAGCAAAAAAAAAAAAAAACCATTGTTGTTAATACATAAACATAATTCAAAAAGCTTCTATTATCTAACAAGAAAACAACACAATTTAATAAGCAACTTAGATGAACATATGAAGAAACAAAATCCCCAAGACAAAGAGATAAAGTTGTCTTTTATTTTGTCTTTTTTGTTGTTGCTGTTGTTTTGTTTTGTTTTTTGAGAAAAGGTTTCTCTGTTTAACAGCCCTGGCTGTCCTGGAACTCTCTTTGTAGACCAGGCTGGCCTCGAACTCACAGAGAACAGCCTGCCTCTCCCTCCCTAGTGCTGAGATTAATGACATGTATCACCACACCCAGCTAAATTGTTCAAATTCTAATGATTAGCAAACACAATTTCCTACTTTTGCCTTTCTAGTATCTACTTGTTGTGGACTTTAAAGTGGGGTGTTGGCTGGTGCTGGTCTGGAGGCCCCGGGAAGAGTTCTCTGAATATGCTGCCAAGAGGCTGTGAATCACCAGCTATGTGAAAATAATAAAAAACAAACAAACAAACAACCCTGCTCACATGTTCGAGGATAGAAACCACAGCTCTTAACCTGGTAACCATTTGGGGGACAGGCTTCCAGAAAGACATGAACAAGCAACCCCTGGCTCAGTTAAACCCTGGAGACAAAGAAGTCCACAGAAGGAAGAGCAGTGATCCGCCATAGTAGAACTCTCCAAAAGACCAGCAGCTCAGTAGGGGAAGATGGCAGTGTAGGATCCTCAAGCTGGCAGTGGCAAGGGAGGTACAGAAGCACCAGGGGGTATCCCTGGCTCTTGCACGGTGCTGGGTTGGATTCCTATGGGTCCTAGTCCTGACCCCACAGTGTTAATGTGGGCAAGTTATTTGACTCATTGAACCTCATTTGTGTGGTGAAGCAAATGGGTATCATAAACCCAGAAAACAGCTCTTGACAGGATAGGTAAAAAAGCAAGACAGATGCAACATGATGCTCTGGGTTACACTGTGACGCACAGAAACATTAGTGAGAAAAGTGCCCACGTCTAAAGTCTGCGGCTTAGTTCAGAATATTAAATGTCAATGTCAATTTCTTACGTTTAACAAATAAACCATGGTGAATTCGAGGTGTGGAGTCTAGCAATAGGGGAAACTGGGCATAGTGTGCCCGGTTCCTGTATTACTTTTGCAATTTCTGTAAACTTAAATTTATTCTAAAATAAAAGTTCATTATAAAAAAAAAAAAGAGTTGGGAAGAAACCTACCAAGCTAACAATAGCAAATGACACGAAGTTATCCAAGTGTTGTCTAATTACTAAAAGTTGTTTGTACAATGGCACTGGAAACTGGCTATAAGGTACTGTCTCATAGATTATTTTAACAGGGGATCCCAAATTCCACTGCACAATTCAATCACTCCTACTGTGAACAGAGAGCTTTAAGTGGCGGCTCACACCTTACATCCCATAAGAGGGAGGCGGATTTCGGAGTTCCAGGGCCATCCTGATCTTAACAGATACAGTTCTGCTAGCTGCCTCTCTGTTCATATCTCACCACCCTACAAGATACCTTTCCAGCGTCACAGTCCAGTGGCTACTCCCATTCCTCAAGAGACGCGTTTCCCGCTTCCTTTGGTTCGCACCAGCTGTTCCCCACGCCAGATGCGCCATTCCAATTTTAGTCACTAAATCAGCCTTCCAAGGGAGGATTCATCTTTATCCCACTTCCCTCCACCCATTTTTTTTTTTTTTTTAATCGTCCTAGTGCAGTGCGCAGCCTCACAACTCCTGACCCTGTGCTTTACATTTGAGGGCCTATTGACTACTGAATCAAAACTAGGTTGTGGTGAGCGCGCACGACGCTTGTCCCCACGGGGCCACCGTCTAAGACCAACTTCCGGCTTGCTGACAGCGCGCACGCGCGATTGCGTACGCGGGGCGTGCGGAAGCGGGTTCAAGCCGAGCGGCGATGTCTATTGGCTGTGCGCGACACAGGGCGGGGACAGACGTCCGGGTAAACGTCATCACGCCGCAGTCAGGACGTTCGAGCCCCAGACTAGAGCCAGCCGGTGACTGAGCGCTGTCTTGGTTGTCTTGTAGCTGTCTTGAGCCGCCGGTAACGCATCCCGGGAGCGAGCGGTCCTAGTGAGTGTGGGTAGTGGTGGGAGGCTTCTCGGGCGGGCACAGGGACTCCTTCGGGCCCTGCGCTCCGCGAGCCCTGGCCTGTTTGGTAAGGCCAACCGACGCCGAGCCCTGCGTCTCTGAAGGGTGTGGCCGCCGGAGCGCCGCTGCGCATGCGCTCTGGGGGGCGGCTCCGCTGCGTGCGCGTCCGCTTCCGCTCTACCCCAAGCCTTGGGAACGCTGGGGACCCTAGGGCCCTAGACGTTCCCCTTGCGGCCCCTTTGACCCGCTGTTACGCCGGCCGCTCTGTTGCCTAGGGCAACCCAGAGAGGCCACCCTCGCAGCGTGGTGCGCAGGCGCGGCCGGGCCAGTGGCTGGCCGCGGGGGACAAGGGAGGTCGCTTAGGTTCAGGGTGGCCTCAGCCTCCACCTATCATTGAGGACTCCATGCCTGCGGGACTGCCAGGTGCTCCTGAACTTACAGTCCACGTTGTTCTCGTCTGTAAATCAGACCCCTTACTCCTAATACCAATTAGTAACCCGAGGCGCTCTTTTGTGCTGCCCTAGTTAGGACCCCTTGAGTCCACCCAACGGATTGTTGAAGTTTTAAAGCCTTTGAGACCTGTCAGTGCCTCTTAGGCTTCCTGTAAGATTTTCGGCTTCTCCAATAAGCTGCTTAGCTGTAAGTCTTGTTGTTTGGACTGCTCCATCCCTGTTTCCAAGGTGCTCCATCCATCATGTGTCTTACTATCCACCTCACCCCTAATAGTTTCTTAAGAATGTTGTGGGCCTCCCACAGCATCCTCAGAACTTTACCTTCAGACACCTTACTTGAGTAATTGCCATTTGTTTTCTCCCAAACCAATTCCTGCTCCTAGGAACATCCCATACGAGTCTGGAGACTGTGGTTGATTGAGTCTGTTAGGTGCTGCCAGCCAGTGACTTCACCTAGGGGGAGTCTCCTGCACCTTCACCTGCTGCTGCTCAGTGGGACATCCATAGTTTACCTTTTTCTTTGAAAACTTTGCTCTGTTCTCCAGTGTTCTCCCAATCTCAATTCCTTACTCCTCAGAGTGTCCCCAGAGGTTTCCCTCTTGCCAAGCTTCATTGTAGCTAGTACTTCAGTCACTGAAGAGCCTTCCTTTTGCTGTAGGAGGATTCTCTTTAGATTTCCTGTCCAGGACCGCAGCTTCTGCATCCACCACTTGAGCCAGGTTTCCCTCACAGCCACACTCGTAATGCAGGTTTCAGCGTCTTTGCCTTTCATTTTAATATCCTACAGGTTAGTCTTTGGAGGCCTCCAGGGGAGGTGTCTTTCATGCTCAGGTCTCTTCATTCCACACTAGGAATTAATTCTGGTTCTTTAGGCTATTTGTTTTTGGGTTTTGTGTTTGGTTTGGTTTGGTTTTTCAAGACAGGGTTTCTCTGGGTAGCCCTGGCTGTCCTGGAACTCACTCTGTAGACCAGGCTGGCCTCGAACTCTGAATTCCACCTGCCTCTGCCTCCCAAGCGCTGGAATTAAAGGCGTGCGCCACCACTGCCCAGCAGGCTATTTGTTTTTTGAGACAGGACTGTAACATGTAGCCCAGATGGGTATTGAACTCCCAAAAGATTGCTGGGATTTTGGTCATGAGCCACTACTTGGATTCTTTTGTTTGTTTGTTGTTTTGTTTTGGGAGGGTTTTTTCGAGACAGGGTTTATCGTGTATCCCTGGCTGTCCTGGAACTCACTCTGTAGACCAGGCTGGCCTCGAACTCAGAAATCCGCCTGCCTCTGCCTCCCAAGTGCTGGAATTAATGGCATGCGCCACCACGGCCCAGCTACTTGAATTCTTATCCATTCTTTACCAGTGTTCCCTTCTATGAGATGCCCTCCCTTTCTAACTTATCTTCTCTTAGGTCTTCCTAATTCATCTCTTTTCTTATAGACATTGAAAAAAGCAGTCTGGCTCCCGAGGTCTACTCCCTACACCCCAAGGTCCAGATGGCGGCCAA
>NW_022196904.1:1249235-1253163 GCF_008632895.1 Mastomys coucha
GCATCAGCAAAGCAGGGGCTACCAGCAGTTCCAAAGCCAGCAGCAGTGGGCCTGTGGCCAGTGCACAAGTGAGAATGTCATGCAGGATTTGGGAACTACTGTGCTGGGGTGGGACTGTTGCCGAGAGAAGGATGGGAAGGATGCTGGCTTCTGTAGGATGGAGTGCCTTAGGGAGACTGTAAACTTGTTTTCCTGTTAACTAAATCTGATAATGGGAAAAAGTTAACTACTTTGGGTCAACCCGGGCCTGAATGATCTTAAGGATGATCGTCTCCATCTTTAAGATGTCTAGTTTTACTGTATGGAGTCTGCTCCCTTCCTGCAGTTACTCTGCAGTGATGGCCTGCCCTCTTGGTAGTGTAGTGCCCATGGGCTCCTGTGGCTGGCATTGATAGACACTCCTGTTTCTGCAGTACGTCTCTCAGGCAGAAGCCTCGGCTTTGCAGCAACAGCAGCAACAGTATTACCAGTGGTACCAGCAGTACAACTATGCCTATCCGTACAGCTACTACTACCCCATGGTAAGGACCTGGCTGCAGGGTGGGAACCTTCTGTCAGGGTGGCAGATGGTTAGTTGGGGTGAAGACAGCAGCCCCTGACAAAACCACCAGATTCCTGCTTAGGTCTCACAGGAACTGGTATATCCATTCTGGTCTATTCCCCTGTTGATGCTGACATTCCCGCTGCCTCCAGGTCCCAGGACATTAGCATGTCCTAGTGCCCTATGCTTTACTCTGCTGCAGCTCTCCATTCTGCAGCTTACTTCAGGGTTCCTTACTGCCCAGACAGCACCTTCAGGGAGCCTCCCATTGCCTTTTAAGTCATCTTCCTGCTTTTCCTTCTCTCTTCCTTGTTTTCTTTCATGGTACTTACTGAAGGACATTACCCACTTACACCATAGCTGTGTGTAGACTTTATTAAAGTCTAGGTTTCTGCTTTTTTTTCTTTTTGAGTCAGGGTTCTCTATATAGCCCAAGTTGACTTTAGCCTTCTCCTCTACCTCAGCTGCCCTAATGTACACTACCACAACTAGCTTGCTTTTTTTGTTTGTTTTTTTGTTGTTTTGGGGGATTTTTGTTGTTGATTTTTAAGACAATGTTTCACTGTGTAGTTCTGGTTGGCCTGGAACTCACTGTGTAGATCAGGTTTACTCAAACTCCACAGAAATCCACCTGCCTCTGTCCCCCGTCCAAGTCCTATGATTAAAGGGGTGAGCTGTTGCCCCTGTCACTTTATCATAACATTTAAAAGTGTTGGTTCTGAGTAGGATCATAAGTGGAATGAAGAGATTTTTATTTTTGATTACTACTTTTTTTTTTTTTAAATACATGATTAGTACATTTGTGTGGTGGAAAAAAGTAAGGGCCTGGGGTCTATAGCCTCTTGAGTTGTACACAGTTCCAAGGGAGGCCAAAGGCATGGTGAGCAGCCTCCACTAACTCTGGCTCCCCCTGTGCCTTGGCAGAGCATGTACCAGAGCTATGGCTCCCCCTCCCAGTATGGGATGGCCAGCTCCTACGGCTCAGCTACAGCCCAGCAGCCATCGGCTCCCCAGCACCAAGGGACTCTAAACCAGGTAATGCTGTGCCTAGCTGCTCCTGGTCAGTTGGGAGAGAGCCTGGGTCTTGAGAGGACTTGGAACCAATGGTCTGCATGATTTCAAAGCTGCCCCCTCCCTTCCTCTTTGTTCTTTCTTGCCAAGCAGCTCCTAATCTAAAGGCTTAGCTTTTAAAAGTAGGAAGGGCTTGAGGCTGGGCAAGATCAAGGGGCTGTAGTATTGGGAAGATAGTGGGAGTAGTTTATAGTTTGGCAGTCTGACTGCTCTCTTCCTCCAGCATGCGCACTTAACCTGCATTCAGGAGAAAGTCCTCCCCTGCCCTCCACACCCCCCCCCCCCAAATACACAGCATATACACCTGTCTGTACCTATCCAGTGTGCTGGCTTTGCATCTGGCACAGCCTAGAGGAGTAGAGAAGCCTAGAACATGAGAAGTACATTGACCTAGGTTTGAGTCCATGCTTTGCCTCTGCTGTGGACCTCTTGAGTCCTGTGACTACCACAACTTAGTGGCTCTTAAGAGTTGAGAGGGTGCAGTCTTGTCATAGGGATTGAGCAGTTGTGTTGTCTTGTGTGTTGATGTGCTCAAGAGAGGGAACCTTAGTTAATAGATGTGTCATCAATGTAGTAGAGTCACAACCCAGTGTTGGCATTGCTGGTCGCTGCTCCTTTACAGCTGGGCTGTGGAAAGTTGTTCAGTCCCTTGAGGCTTAATCTTCTCAGTTGTGAAGTGAACTGCTGGTGAAAATAGGTACCCCAGGGAGTCACTGAGCACACACAATGGCAACCCACAAAAGATTGTAGCACTGAGTGCTAAAGAAGATGACTGTAAAGACCGAATACCATGTGACTCAGCACCAGGATGCTGCCTGCTTCTTTCAGCCTCTGCTTCTTCCTGCAGCCTCCAGTCCCTGGGATGGATGAGAGTATGGCCTACCAGGCTTCCCCTCAGCAGCTACCTGCAGCCCAGCCCCCTCAGCCCTCAAACTCACAACATGGGGCACATAGTCTAAGCAACGGCCCTCAGCCTGGAACAGCCCCAACCACTCAGCACAGTCAGGCAGGGGCTCCTACAGGGCAGGCATATGGGCCGCACAGCTACAGCGAGCCTGCCAAACCTAAGAAGGGTCAGCAGTTATGGACCCGCATGAAACGTAAGTTAGCAGAACTGTGGGGGAGTCAGAGGGTTGGAGCTTGGTTGTGAGCCACACACGGTTGCTAGTTCTTTGTCTGGGTGTTTTGGTGTGCCCTAGTCTAGGGGGAAGACTGTTCTAGAACAGGTATGCTCATGTTAGGAATTTGTTCCAGAGCTTAGCCTATTTAAATGTCTGGGGAAGGGCTTAACTCCTGTCTCTGCTATCCTCCCACAGCAGCCCCTGGGACTGGAGGTCTAAAATTTAACATCCAGAAACGGCCCTTTGCAGTCACCAACCAGAGCTTCAGCTCCAATTCAGAGGGTCAACACAGCAGCTTTGGGCCCCAGCCCAACTCCGAGAAAGCTCAGAACCACAGGTGACTGTCATTCTTGACCCTGCCTACCCATCTTCTGTACTCAGGGTTCCTCTTTAGGCACCACTCCTGAGTGCTTCATGGGGTGAAGGGAGTGTAGAAATGTACATTACAAGACTGCCTTCTTAGATCACAGAAAAAGTTCTGCTGATATGTGGGGGTCCTCCCACCTGAGTCCCCTCATCTACTTCCCCCACCCCCCATCCCACAGTGGGCCTTCTGGCCGGGGAAACCTGTCTGGGAAGCCGGATGATTGGCCTCAGGATATGAAGGAATATGTGGAACGGTGCTTCACAGCCTGCGAGTCAGAAGAGGACAAGGACCGAACAGAGAAACTGCTCAAAGAGGTGCTGCAGGCCCGGCTCCAGGATGGCTCTGCCTACACCATCGACTGGAGCAGAGAGCCTCTGCCTGGGTTAGTCTGGGTGACACTGAAACAGTGGGGCTGTTGGGTAGAGCTGGGGGCATGAGCATCAAAACTAGCAGCCTCAGAGACAAATGGTCCCAAAAACTGACCTATATCTCAGGTCCCCATGGGGTGGGTAGGAGGCCAGGAGTGATTAAAGATGGGTTTTAAGAAGTGGGCAGGGATTGCTAGGGAGGTATGGGTGGCTTGATGGCTAAGAGCATCCCCTGGACACAGACAATCTTGGGCTTGGTCCCTTTCCTGCACCACAGTGGCTGAATTGCCGGGGTAAGTGCCTCTGCTTTTGTGGCCCTGGGCCATGGGGTGGGGTCTGCAGAACTGCAGGTTGGTAGCTGGTTGGTAATGCCCTCCCCTGCTATATCCTCAGGCTGACCAGGGAGCCTGTGGCTGAGAGCCCCAAGAAGAAGCGGTGGGAGGCCCCTAGCAGCCTTCAC
>NW_022196904.1:1253476-1255123 GCF_008632895.1 Mastomys coucha
GCTGACCAGGGAGCCTGTGGCTGAGAGCCCCAAGAAGAAGCGGTGGGAGGCCCCTAGCAGCCTTCACCCTTCCAGGGGGGCAGGCTCGGTGACCAGGGGCGGGGGTGCCCAATCCCAGCGAGGGACACCTGGGGCTGGGGGTGCTGGCCGAGCTCGGGGTAGCAGCTTCGCCAAGTTCGGCAACCGCAACGTCTTCATGAAGGATAACAGCTCTTCCTCCAGCACGGATTCGCGCTCCCGCTCCTCATCCAGGTCTCCTACTCGACACTTTCGGAGAAGGTGTGTAGGCTTGGGTTGGAAAGCAGCTGGGAGGGAGCCGCTTAGAGCTTGACCCTGGTGATTCAGGCCTGACTTTTCCTCTTTCTTGTGCAGTGACTCCCACTCAGACTCTGACAGCTCCTACTCAGGGAATGAGTGCCACCCTGTAGGCCGCAGGAACCCACCCCCCAAGGGTCGGGGTGGTCGAGGGGCCCACATGGATCGAGGTCGAGGCAGAGCGCAGCGTGGAAAGAGACATGACCTAGCTCCCACCAAACGCAGCCGGAAGAAGATGGCAGCACTGGAGTGTGAGGACCCAGAGCGTGAGCTTAAGAAGCAAAAGAGGGCAGCCCGCTTCCAACATGGGCACTCACGTCGCCTGCGCCTTGAACCTTTGGTGCTACAGATGAGTAACCTGGAGAGCACTGGAGCTGACCCTGACTGGCAGGAGCTGCAGATTGTGGGCACCTGTCCTGACATTACAAAGCACTATCTGCGGCTCACCTGTGCCCCAGACCCATCAACTGTGCGGCCTGTAACTGTAAGTCCCAGGCTATGTGTGTCTGTCCCCAGAGTGTGTTGGCATTAGGATGGGGGAGCTAACATAAGAAGGGGCACATGGAACACGCCGGGTAAAGGAGGTGGTAGCTCTGGCTATGGGAAAATCCTAGCATGCAGGTCCTTCCCATCTGGGGCTCAGCCTGACCACAATCTGCCTTATGACCAACAAAGTTAAGGGAGACTTATGTGTGGGACCCTAGAGCGAGGTAGACTTAGAAAGGAAACTGGTGTTCTGCATCAGGATGGCATAGCATTGTGTAGCACTCATACCTGCTGTGTATTGGCTTGATTTTGTTTGTTCATAGCGGTGGTGAGTCACTGATAGTGGCTTTGTTGCAGCTCTTCTTGAGTGGGGACACAGTGGCTTTGGCCTGTCAGCTGTCTTTCCACTCAGCTTTGATTTTGTTCGCTGCAGGTTTTGAAGAAGTCTTTGTGCATGGTCAAGTCCCACTGGAAGGAGAAGCAGGACTACGCCTTTGCCTGTGAGCAGATGAAGTCCATTCGGCAGGACCTGACAGTAAGGCAGATACTGAGAGAGTTCTGTTGTCAGCCATCTTGCCCTGCTCTGTTCTACCTGACTCTGCTCTTTTCTACTGCTCAGGTGCAAGGCATCCGGACGGAGTTCACTGTGGAGGTGTATGAGACCCATGCCCGCATAGCCTTGGAGAAGGTAGGGAGCTTGGTAGTTTCCTCCCACTCCTTTCTTGAAATCACTTGTACTTGCCTATGCTTCACAGCCCACCCTCCATGCCCTACCCCCAGGGTGACCATGAAGAATTCAACCAGTGCCAAACACAGCTTAAGTCACTATACGCGGAGAACTTAGCA
>NW_022196904.1:1256619-1256795 GCF_008632895.1 Mastomys coucha
CTCAGGTATCAGACTCATATTCCTACCATAGCCTGAGGCAGGCTGTCCTGTCCAGGGCCATAGGATCTTTGGGTTCCAGATACTCGATGAGGCTTTCTAAGTGGTTAAAGGATTTTGGTGGTCTTCAAGAAAGGGTCCTCAGAATTAGCAGTACGTGTACACTAATAGGACAACTT
>NW_022196904.1:1256805-1258187 GCF_008632895.1 Mastomys coucha
TTAAGTCACTATACGCGGAGAACTTAGCAGGCAACGTGGGTGAATTTACTGCATACCGAATCCTCTACTACATCTTCACCAAGAACTCTGGAGGTGAGAGGCCCATCCCCAAGATGGAGGGTGCCATGCCCAAGGTGGTACCATGCCACCTGACCTCTAGTTATCTCCTGTGCAGACATCACTACGGAACTGGCATACCTCACGAGGGAGATGAAGGCAGATCCCTGTGTGTCCCATGCTTTGGCACTGAGGGCAGCCTGGGCCCTGGGCAACTACCACCGCTTCTTCAGGCTCTATTGCCATGCACCTTGTATGTCTGGCTACCTTGTGGACAAGTTTGCAGACCGGGAGCGCAAGGCCGCCCTCAAGGCCATGATCAAAACGTATGTGGCACTGCACTCTGCTGCCTTCTGTGCTGTGGCTCTGCCACGTCCCCTCCACATCCTGGTCAGCCTTCAGCTCCTCTGCTGGAGTCCCCTCTCAATCCTGTTCACACCCCTGGCCCTCATTTTTTTCCTCCTCGGCCACCTTCAGTTCTAGGTTTTCTCCCACTGTTGTGACCGCACTGCTCCTGGTGTCATGTCCTTTCCTTCTCTACACTCCTTTTCTTTTCACATGAGTTTGGAACCTGGTTTATCTTCCCCCCTTTTCAGGGCCTTTGCCTGCAGCTATGCTGCTCCTCTTCCTGACACATTAGAAAGGGGAACTTGGTTCATACTGCTAGCAGTCTCTTGAACTGAGACTTGTGCCCATTCCATTTTTGACTATCAGAAGTCTTGGATTGGGAACCTGCAGCACTGAGAGTGGTGTTGCAAAGCCCTTGGGCATCAGACTGCATTGAGGCTTGCCCATATGAGGAAGAGATTCCCAACACAACCACTTCCCCAGATATTTTGTTTGTGGATGCTGCTGCCATCTGGTGGTAGTGGTAGTGACCAGGGATGCTGTTGCAGCAAAAGAAGTCACAGTGTGTGCCAGTCTTGCCAAGGTTGAAAAATGCTGGTCAAGAGCTCTGTCAATAGCCTTGAGGGGCCTTGAATGTCAGGCTAGGCAGCAGTGTTTTGTCATTAATAGTTCCGTTATAGTGGGATTTGCAACTTATGGGTCAAGAAACTTGTTCTAGAATTTTCTAAGTCAGTCTACCTCAAGGGAGGAGAAGCTGTGACTCTAGGTTTGACTAGCTAAAATGAATGGACATCAGGCAACTCAGCCTTTTGTAGTCTAGTAACCTACTTGATGGGCAGCTTTCAAGTTCTGGCCTGTGTTGACCTCATTCTCACAGCACCTTTCCTATGAACTTAGCACAGCAGACAGATCCCTCAGGTATCAGACTCATATTCCTACCATAGCCTGAGGCAGGCTGTCCTGTCCAGGGCCATAGG
>NW_022196904.1:1258583-1259423 GCF_008632895.1 Mastomys coucha
CCCCAAGCCCCTGAAAATGGGGAGGTTGGGAGGGGCTGCAGAAGCCAGCAGGTTCCTTGCTGAGGAAAATGCAAGCCCAGATGGGGAGCATGGCTCCCTGCTCTTGGGCCCTCCCTTGTCTGCTTGCCTCATCATTTTCTCCTCTTGTCTCCATAGCTTCCGCCCTGCGCTGCCTGTCTGCTACCTGCAGGCCGAGTTGGCCTTCGAGGGCGACGCTGCCTGCTGGGCCTTCCTAGAGCCCTTGGGCCTGTCCTACACGGGCCCGGACAACTCCAGCGTGGACTGCCGCCTCAGCCTGGCGCAGCTGCCAGCCTTCTGAGCACTCATCGAGCACGGGCGGGGGCAGGGCAGTGGCCCAGTGCCGCCTTTTCAAATTTTGTTTTTGAGCCATGGACATGGGTTGTAAAAATTTGTGGGGAGTAGGCTCCAGGAAGAGCCCCATCCCTACCCCCGTTTCCCACCGGGGACCTGTACAGAGATTTTTCTACGTTTTTATTTTTTGTCTCAGAGGGGATAATTGGGAGTATAGAGTGGGGTGGGGGCTACAGGTTCTGTGTCCACCTCTCACCTCCACTAATGCTGTCTCAGTGTTTTTTCTCTCTCTCTCTCGAGCTCGTACTCCAGCACCTGACTCTGCGTGCTGGCCCATCCCATGCTGGGGGGCCAGCAGAAAGAAGACAGGCTGTCCAGCCCGTACCCGCCTGCAGCGGGGCACCAGCCAGCCACACCCATTGCCTTGTCTGCCTCTTCATAGACTCTTGCTGCCCAGCCATTGGGGCCTCAGTGTTTGGGGTGAGGGAAGCCACTTAAAGACTATGCCCCACCTTCAGCTCCTCACCC
>NW_022196904.1:1259433-1259607 GCF_008632895.1 Mastomys coucha
CAAAAGGCACTGCTGAGTGTAACACTCTGTGCAAACATCCTGGTGGGGAGGGTTGCCATTGTCCCTATCCTCTGAGCCCATGTACCACTTACTCTGTCTGGCTCCAGCTCCTCAGTCAGCAGAGGAGCCAAGCTGGGCCCTTTCCCTCCTGCCCCCTCCTTCTTGAACAGGTAA
>NW_022196904.1:1260420-1277085 GCF_008632895.1 Mastomys coucha
GACTATGCCCCACCTTCAGCTCCTCACCCCAGAAATGCCAGCCAGCACCACCGACACAACCAGACCAGCGCCACACCGCACTGAGGACTCCAAGGCCTTCGCGGGACCAAGCCGGCCGGGCTGCCTCGTCTTCTACTCAAGTTGTATTAAGTTGTCTCCGTGTCCCTTCCTCCCTCTGCCCCAATGTTTCTTCTGATTTTTTTTTTCTTTCCCTCCTTCCTCTTCCCTTCCCACTCCCTGGTTCAACACAGGTAAAATGGTTACCCTCCCTTCTTTCCTCCCCTCTGCCTTCATGGATCACCAACTCACGTCATGTTTCCTTCTCTTTTCTCTGTGTGTGTGTTTATTTAAGTTACTTTTCTTCCTTCTCCCCTTTTCTTTTTACCCCTCCCCCTTCTGCCATGTAACTGGAGGATGTGCTATGAGGTTGCAAACAGCTGGACTGTCAGGCTGCTTTTTTTCCAGATGCCTCCCTGCCTCCCCTCCCTACCTCTCCCCTCCCCTTCCTTCATTCTCCTTGAGCATTGAGTACAGTACATTTTGGAAGCTTGAAACCAAAATTAAAGAGAGAGAGCGAGAACCTGTTTCTGCTTGGCCTGTTTCTTATCTGAAATGTGAAACCTGTCACTTCAGGGGAATTTCAGCCAGGGGTAGATAGCTATGTCCTGCTCTGCCCATGCGGCAAAGCCAGAGTTTCCCTAGGGGCTGCTTTCCTAGCTCCTGGTTCAGGATGTACTCAAGCTTAGGGAGGCAGACCTGCGTTCCATGTGGTACCTTAGCCAGGGTGAGGTGTGGTTGTAGTTCTGGCAGTTGCACCACTCTAAGCCCTTCGGCCTCTAGCCTCTGATTCAGCATTTGGGCCATGCCTGCCAATGTGGGGGATGGTGTAGCACAGAGCACATGATGGCCCAGAAGAACCAAGTCCCGGAACTGTAACAGGGAGGGTGCCTGAAGCCCTGGTTTCAAGACGGCTCTCCGAAGAGCTCGAGCTGCTGCAGCCTCCTCCCCAGGGCCTGTGAGCCTTAGCAAGCCCACTGTCAGGTGCAAGGCCTGTGCTGGTACCAGGAACTCAACACAAGAAGGGGCAATCCGGACCAGATGCTCTTGTGCCTTGACCAACTCAGCCCTAAGCCCAGGCTCTGTCACCATCAGTGCCACAAAATGTGTAGGCCGGGGCTGTCGAGGGGCCCTTCTGTCATCAGGCCAAACGCCTGGATCCCACACACTTTCCATCTCTTCAGCAGAAAGTCCCTTAGTTTCCATGGCCTGTGCCTGCCATTGTGGAAGCACTGTAGCTCTGGACACCTCTACTGAGTTGAAGATTTCCTTTACTCCTGAGAAGTACATGCTTGGGTCTGGTGTTTCTAACTCAGTAATCTCATTCAGGACGGTCTCTTTGGTTGGCCCATCCACTTCAGGTGTCTCCAGGGTGGAATCAAGCCCAATTCTTGTCTCTTTAATTGCCCCACCCTCTTTGGGTATCTCCAGGCCTAAATCAAGCCCAGTTCTGGTTGGGTTTCTACCCGCTTCCTCAGGGGCATCCTGGGTATCCAGACCCTCTAAACCCACCCCTGTTTTCTCTGTGTCAGGAATTTCTGGTGTGACCTCTGTCCAATGCTTGTCTCCGCCGTCCAGCGTATCAAAGATAGTGGGTCCCCGTCCAGCCACAGAGCCCGAGCCAAAAATAAGGTCAGTACGGGAGGCACGGTCCCACACCAGGAGGCCGCGGAAGCGGAAGTAGCATATGCGGTGCTGCGGCACTGCCAACACGCCGGGTCCGAGCGCTGCCAGCGGCTGGTCCCAGCAGAAGGCGCAGAACGGCTCTTCCTGCACTCCCAAGAAGCGGTCGGTGTAGCCCACCGAAAAGTCAGCCGGGTCCAGGCGCGGGTCCCAGCGGATGCGTCGGATGACGTCAGCAGCAGTACGCAGAGCCGGCTTCTTGGCCCCAGCCTCTGGCTGCGCAACCTCGGGAGGCGGCGCCGGGGCCCCGGGATGTGGCTGACGGCAGCGCGCACCGAAGCGACAGCGGCCCTCTAGGAAGAAGCGGCAGGCCGCGGGGGCCTCAGAGGAATCGGCCGAGGCCTCCATGGTCCTCCACGCCCTAAGCGGTCTCTGTTCGCAACGTTGATATCCAACTGTGACGCCCGAAGCCCCGCCCGCATCAGGTGGAAGGAGGCCAAAGGACTAGGCCGGGCGTCAGAATGTAACTCGGGCTCTGGCGCTCCAATCTCAAGCCCAGGTTATTTACTCGCATCCCGCTTGTAAACCACTGGGTCTTGCCCCACCTAAAATGATTTACATATGTCCAGCCCCTCAGGGAGCCTTAGAGAGCCTGGCCCCGCCCAAGCAGCTAATTTACATGCGTGTCAAGCTTCTCTGGAACCACGTTCCATTCCGTCCAACTACTTTATATGTGCTCCTCCCTTTAGGGACTTTAGCGAGACAGTTTCGCAAACACTTGACATGTGCCCCACCGCTGTCAGGGCCTCAAGAAAGTCTAGGGGCAAGGCTTCTCCGCATCCGATTTACGTATGTTCCTCAGTCGGGTGGGGGGTAGGGCTTAGAAAACCCCTCCTGCGGTCTCCAGATACTTCGCATCTGCTCAGCCCCTCGAGACCTCTAGGCAGCCTGGCAGGGCAGCAACTGATTTACTTGTACACCGCGCTTTGTTGGGAGGAGGGGAGGTAGCGGTCCTGGCCCCGCCCCCAACCGTCCTTAAAGTTTGTAGCCAGCCCCCATACCATTGATTACCTTACATTCCATACCTCACAACGTGTAAAGTGACTCCTGGACTTGTCAAATTATTTATAAATGTCCGCTCCTGTCTTTCCTAGGAGCCTCACGCCTTTACCTTGGCTCCATCCCACATGAATGTTTTACATATGCTCCGCCCCTCGATGGTCTTATCCTGGATTCAACCACTGTTAAAAGGTTTTTCCTGCGTCTCGTAGTAGGGGTGTGGTTTTACTCCTGTCTCCAGCCTAAAGGTTGACATATACGACCCACCCCTTTGGAAACTTTAAAAGCTTTTACTCTACCTCTAGTCCGGTTAATTTAAATTGGTCTCATCCCTCTAGGGACCTAAGATAGCTCCGTCCCAAACTCAGAGACTAATTCTAGTTGTTCCTCCCCTCTGAAAACCTTTGAGGATCTTGCTTCACTCTCTGTCCGGATATAGGCTGGGGCAGCCCTGAACATCTGGGATGTTAAAATATCTGGACGTCGATGGGCTCAGGCTGAACTTTGTGCCCAGATTTGTAAAGCAACAGCCTCCTGCGGGACGACACAAAGTTAGTGGGACCTAAAGCCTTTCCCATAGGAACTACACCCCTCGTGATTCCAATGGAGTCGCCAACCACTTCCCTTTGCGGCCGCTCCCTGAAAAAGAAGCGGCACCGCCCAGTCAGAGTACACCTGGAGGGAAGTGGATGGCCAGGCGACTGTTGACTCTTTAGGCCAGTTTTTCCAATAGCAGCTGTTACGTGGTCTGGACTTTATCCAGGTGATAGTGAGGACCAGTCAACGTTTGAGGAAGGAATGGGGCTGTGGGAGAATGGGGCTACGCCTTTCGGGAGAGGCATTACATGAATACACTTTCAAACTCTTAAAAGGAGCGTCACTGACGACAAACTTGACTTTTTAGTTGGTGGCACCCCACCACTGTCCTGCTTCTGCACCCTTTCCCTTGTAAAGTGAATAGCCAGTCCATGGCACAAACCTCAGCCATTTATGTGTACAAAAGTGAAGTGCTGGGAGGGAGGGGTTGCGGGAGTCACGACACTATAGACCGATGATGTCGTCCAGATGGAGGTCAGCGTTGGCGCAGCAGAGGGCCTTGGGGTGCTGTATTCCAGGGTTGGCATCCCCATCGGGCTTGGGGGCCGTTGTCTCGCCGCGCTCCGCGTCCATGACCCCTAACACCGCGTCCAGCATAGAGGGGCCCAGGTCCAGGTGGAAGGACAGCAGTGGGTCCGCTGGTGAAGGCACTAGGAGACCAGGCACAGGGGGCTGTGGGACTACAGGTGGAGGGACAGAATGTGGGGCCACAACCGGTGGGGCTCGGGGTTCAGGAGGCGGACCGCCCCCGTGGCGACTCAGGAATGAAGTGTCCCCGAAGGCATCGCCACCACGGCCCACATGCATTGTGTGCCTGAAGTCTCCAAGGGGTGCTGAGATAGAGAGTGCTCCGCGCTCCAGTCGCTTCTTGGGCCTTGCAGGGCCCAGCTGCTTCAATACCGGCATCTGTGGGGACATAGGCTTATCAGAGCTGCCTCATCCATCCGGGAGACCCAACTCTGTCCTTATCCCACAAAGTCAGCCACAGAATGCTCTCATAAAACAGGACTATGGTGGAACTATTATTGTCAGTTAACAAATGAGGAAGCAGACTGGGAGGTTCTCAAGGTCACTACTGCTGAACTCAGTGACATACTTAGGTTTTCCTGAGTCTAACATGCCCAGAACTGTACCTGATCTTTGCTACTTTGTGGGGTTTTTTTTTCACTTTATCACCTTCTCCCACCCCATTTCTCACCACCCCATTAGTGTTAGTATCCCCTAACACTAATTTTTTATCTTTTGTTTCTTCTTTAACCATGGCTACTAGCACACATTTTATATAATTGGCAGTAATAGGGGACTGAAGAGATGGCTCAGGGGTTTAGCGTTTGCTGCTTTTCCAAGGGAGTGAAGTATATTTGCACAGAATTTAATAATTGAAATGATCTCCTTTTGGGGGGGGGACTATGACCTAGCAGTATAACGTCTCATGTTTTGTAAAAACACTAATAAGAAAGCAAATACCTTATATGTTAATAAGGTTAATTTTGTTTGCTGCTTTTCCAGGGAAGCTCTGATCTCAGTACCCATGTCCCACAGTTTACAACTTCCTATAACTACACCTCCAAGAAGACTGATGCCCTCTGCTTGCTTCTGCAGGTACTGTGCACACACACAGACATGTGCAAATATACACAAATATACACATTCCCACTACCCACGTGGTGGTTCACAACTACCCATTACCATCAATTCCAGGGGATCTGATGCCTTCTTCTGACCACCACGGGCACCAAGCTTGCATGTGGTGTCCACAGGTACAAACATACACACACACACACACACACACACACACACACACACACACACACAAGCACACAGATAAAAAGAGCAGACCTAATAAATATCAGCAAGAATATCATATGTTTGCAGCTGCCAGCTAGTGAATTGTAAACCAGATGTGCAGCTTCTAGATTACTGCACCACACCTGACTGGGTGGAAAACAGAAACACACCAAGCCTTGGCCAATATCCTGAAGCTCCGTCTTTTTCCATGGAAATTTTGGGAGGGACTTTTACAACCATGTACTTTTAATACTCACTGCTATTATAATGAAATCCCTTGTTTCTATTTCAATCAAAGTCCCACCCTTTTCTAGTTAAGTGAATCTCCACAAATTAGTCTTTTCATTTTCCTGTCTGTACAACAGATAAAGTGACACTTCCGATTCCTTGCAGAGCACACAGAAACAGCAACTTAAAGAAAAGCTTGTTTTTAATATTAAGTATTGCCAGCTGGAAGTGCTAGTGTTGGGAGAAGAAAAGGCTGTGTCCTCCAAGCAATAACTGCGGAACAAAGATTAGACTTGGTAAAACTGTATGAGAAAGGCAAAGCAGCCAACATTGTTCTTTCAGCATTCAGCGCCCTGGGGAGAGGTGTCAAGACAAAACTACCTGAAATAATTGAATTTAGATAGACATAGTTTAACTGCATGTAGTATGCACATACCCTTTACATGTGTTCCTCTCTACTCCGGACTGAACCTAGGATCTCACACATTCCAGAAAAGCACTCTAACACTGAGCTACATTCCCATGTCAATTAAAAAAAAAAGTTTTGTTTTGTTTTTTAAATTTTAAGTGTATGGGTGTTTTGCCCGAATGTGTGTCTGTGTGTCACATGCCTGGCTGCTGCCCATAGAGGCCAAAACTGGGTGTCAAATCTCTTGGAATTACTGAAGACCAAAGGTTACCCTGTGGGTGTTGTTCCTCTAGGCTCCTCCCAGGGATGCCTTACTTCATCATCGGCCGCCATTACCTATTGCTGCCAGGTGCAGGCAGCCTGTAAAAGGACTGCTGGACCCAATTCTTTCTCTGTTCCCTAGTCTTCTTGTATAATCTCTTCCTCTCTCCTTTTTTGTCCTTCTCTGTTCCCCCAGCCTTGAATTGGCTAAACAAACTTCCAATGCTGGAGGCAGCCTCACTATATTTGCATCCTCCTGCCAGAGACCAGGAACTGAGAATTGCCCTCCCGCTGAGCTGCCTGAGCTTACCTTGCAATTCAATCCAGCTGAAACTAAGGGATGGGCTTTGGGGTTTTGCCTATGTAAAAGCAGAGCTGAAAAATTAAAATTTGAGCCATGATCAGAGAAACTTTGTCTTGGCTTGTTATTTCTCTCGTCCACCCATTCTATTCCATCCCCAGTTTTCCTTCCAGGTACACCCGGCTATCCAAAGCCACTGGACAGCTACAGGTGGCACCTGAACGAGGGACCTGGGCACGGAGAGACCAACTGAGGCACGCTGTCTTTGGTGGCACTCCACAGAAAACGGTAGAAGTTATGTATTCCGCACAGTGGTAAGCAACATACAGCATTAATGTTAGCGCTATAGATTTCATCTTTTGAAGGCTATTGATTGTAAAGGTGCAAAAAGGATACAGGCTAGACTGAATCAGCGATGGCCCAACGCTGATATCGGCTAGGAGTGACAGCTCATTGGTATGGGGAATTCTATATAGGCAATTGTCTGCAGCCAAGAACTGCATCAGGCGAGAGGAGTGGGGCTTAAAATAAAATAAAATAAAAAGAGTAAAAAACAACAACAAAAAAGGAGATGCTAGATATACAAAAGACGTGAGAGAGAGAGAGATCAAGAGAGAAGGAAAATGGACTTCAGAACTCTTCTAAGAACAGAAGAAGATCAGGAGACATCCTGCTTTCTCTCTGGCCCCTCTAGGAGACATCCTTAGTTCTGGTTACATCAAGTTCTCTTCCCTCTCTGTATTGTCTGTCTTTGGTACACCAATCTGTCCACATGTCAATTAGTGTCTGTTTTTGTTTCATTGTTTGAATGACTGTTGTTCTATGTTTCATGTTGAAAAGAAAAAAATGGTTAAAACTTTATCTGCTGGCTATCCATCTCTTGACTCAGTCTCACTTGCACAGCGGAGGCTGATGTAAATTGCTCCCTGCACCCTTAGCCAAGAGTCAAGCACAGCAGAAGTCCTGCTGGAAAGCTGCTTTTAAACGGGGTCTCAAGTTCTAAGGCAAGTAAGCTGATAGTTGCTTTTTCCTGAAAAATCTCTGCAATTGTGATTATTGGGTTCAGCAAATGAAAAAAAGTGCTTTCTCTCTCGAAATTATAGCTAGAAAAAGTAAAAATGTTGTTTGGTCTAAATTTATAAGATTTGTGTAGCCGCTTCATTTTGTTTTTAACTGATCTTAAAGGTAGAAATATGTGCCTTGCTACTTCCATCTTCACCTAGGAGGTGGTACTGCAGATCCACAGCCCTCTCTGCCCCTTCCCTGTAAGTGGAGAGCCTGTCTCCAGGGATTGTTCTGACCCCAGGACTCAGGAGGGACAACTGATACACAGCCCACTGAACACAGGTCTTACCTGAGGGAGAGCTGATCTCCCAGAAGTGCTGACACAGACTTACAGACCCACAGGAGGAACAAGCTCCAGCCAGAGACAGCAAGAACATCTAACACCAGAGATCAACAGATGGCAAAAGGCAAACACAAGAATCTTACCAACAGAAACCAAGACTACTTGGCTTTATCAGAACCTAGTACACCTACCACAGCAAGTCCTGGATATCCCAAAACACCAGGAAAGCAAGATTTGGATCTAAAATCATATCTCACGATGGTGATAGAGGAATTTAAGAAGAGCATAAACAACTCAGGTTTAAGCCCTTAAAAGAGGAAACACAAAAATCCCTTAAAGAATTACAGGAGAACACAGGTAAACAGGTTCAAGTCCTTAAAGAGGAAACACAAAAATCCCTTAAAGAATTACAGGAAAGCACAACCAAACAGATGAAGGAACTGAACAAAATCATACAGAACCTAAAAATAGAAATAGAAACAGTTAAGAAATAACAAAGAGAGACAACTCTGGAGATAGAAATCATAGGAAAGAAGTCAGGAAACATAGATGCAAGCATCACTAACAGAGTACAAGAGATAGAAGAGAGAGTCTCAGGTGCAGAAGATACCATAGAAAACACTGAAAAAGCAAAATGCAAAAAGCTCCTAACCCAAAACATCCAGGAAATTCAGGACACAATGAGAAGACCAAACCTAAGGATAATATGTATAGAAGAGAGTGAAGACTTCCAACTTAAAGGGCCAGTAAATACCTTCAACAAAATTATAGAAGAAAGCTTCCCTAACCTAAAGAAAGACATACCCATGAACATACAAGAAGCCTATAGAACTCCAAACAGACTGGACCAGAAAAAAAATTCTTCCCACCACATAATAGTCAAAACACCAAATGCACAAAACAAAGAAAGAATATTAAAAGCAGTGAGGGAAAAAGATCAAGTAATATAAAAAGGCAGACCTATCAGAATTACATCAGACTTCTCTCCAGAGACTATGAAAGCTAGAAGATCCTGGGCAGATGTCATACAGACCCTAAGAGGACACAAATGCCAGCCCAGACTACTATACCCAGCAAAACTCTCAATTACCATAGATGGAGAAACCAAAGTACACCCTGACAAAACCAAACTTACACAGTATCTTTCCACAAATCCAGCCCTTCAAAGGTTAATAGATGGAAACCTTCAACACAAGGAGGGAGACCACATCCTAGAAAAAGCAATCCAGGTCTAGCTATGGCTGCTGCCATGCAGGGGACTACATACAAGCAATGCTTTCACAGTGCCGAGGTGATAAGGAAGGTTTTAAGTATAAATCATTTTAGGAAAGACTGTCCAAATATCAAAGGCATAGACAAGCAGTAGAATTGCTCCCCTGGAATCTGTCCTCACTGCAAGAGGGGTAATCATTGGGCAGTAGGCTCAGATTAAGAAATATTTACATTGGGGTTAATGCAAAGCTCAGAGCAGACTCAGGTTTGTGTGGCTCTGCTTTTGTCTTACAAACCCTGCCTGGGGAAGATTTTGGGCCCTCACCTTGCCTTCAGGGAATTATTTTTAAGCCAAAATAGCATCATTACAGATTTATCCAGGTGTTGTTCAAAATAAAGTTCAAACATAAGATTTATGAAAGGTCAATGAGGCTGTGGAACTGGTAGAGGCATTACAATCTGGCCTGCCTACTCCATAAAGAATTATTATGGATTTGGAAGGTTGTTTTTTTCTTTGCATCCTGATAATTGTAAAGGGTTTGCTTCTAGTGAGCTTGTAATCACTGGAAAGTTTTACCTCTAGGAATGGCTAATAGCCTTACATTATATATATAATACATACATATATGCATATATATATATATATATATATATATATATATATATATATATATATATATATATATATTGGTTTTTTTGAGACAGGGTTTCTCTGTGTAGCCCCGGCTGTCCTGGAATTCACTCTGTAGAAGAGGCTGGTCTAGAACTCAGAAATCCACCTGCCTCTGCCTCCCAAGTGCTAGGATTAAAGGCGTGCCCTGCTTGGTAAAAAACAAGAAGTTAGGACTTTGAATCTTTCAGTGTGTACGCTTTATTAGATGGAGAGTATTTTATTAGCTGATCCCTCTGATGGAATTTTACTACAAACCTTTGCTCTTTATACAACGAGCTTTAAAAATTTTGGAGTGGTTGCTGCTCCAAAAAAGATTCAGAGGCAATATCTTTTTTCAATATTTGGGGCCTCAGTTATATCCTAGAAAAATTGTGGCACAGAAAATTCAAGAAAAGAAAAGATGACTTGCTTACTTCAAATTATTTTCAAAAGCTTCCAGGAGATGTTAACTGGCTTAGGTCTCACCATAAGCTCACCTCAAGAGGACTTAAGTCTTTGTTGGATGTTCTCCAGGGGGATGCAAATTAACTGGTGAGGGTTGAATAGCTTTGCAGAAAGTAAAGGAAGCTGCTGTGATCAATTGTTAGTTGTTTAAGTTAATTATTGTTACTCAATGTGCCCACAGCAATTCTTTGGCAAAAGGACCATTAATGTGGATTCATCTTTCTTCATCTCCAAGAAAGTTTTAACATCCCACTATAAAGCTGTTGCGGTGTTAATAAAGATAGAATCATGAAAGTATTTTGGAAAGAATGTCTTAAAAACTGTACAAGACATCTATTCCTTGTTTCAAACAGCAATTGAATTGGTTATTGATATTTGGCCTATTGCATGGCAAACTTTTTAGGCAAAATTGATAGTCATCATCGAAAAGGCAAGTTATTAAGATTTGCTTCTATGCATGCTTTTGTGTTACCTGTAAATTTATGCATTCATCCCATACAGAATACATCTACTGTATTTATAAACAACTCTTCTATGGGAGAAAAATATATGTGATTGGATCACATGTTTATTCTCGTGAGTTTCCCTCTACGTCAACACAAATAATCAAACTACATGCTGTAGCCAGTTTTTAAAGTGTTAAAATCAAGCTTTTAATTTGTATACTGATAGCCTATATATATATATATATATATATATATATATATATATATATCAAAGCTTACAATTTCTTGAAATTGTTCCTTTTTGATACTGCTAATTCTTAAGTTTTGCAATTGTTTATGCATATACAACTCAAGTTAAGAGAAAGTACTGTTCCTTTGAGGGACTGTCTTTGGACATTTAAGAATTCATCCTAGACTGCCTGGACAAGACCTGCTTAAGACAATGTCATAGCAGATTTGTATCCCAGACAGATTATAGGCCTTACACAAGAACAATGGGCCATATAATCTCATTCTTTACATCATCAAAATAGTAGTGGCTTAAGACAATTTGATATTTTTAGAGAATGTGCATGTCAAATTGTAAGGAATTGTTCTCAGTGTCCTCAATTTCTACCTGTACCACATAATGGTGTTAATTCTCAAGGACTTGTATTTAATAAATTATTGCAAGTGGATACTCATATTTCTGATTTTAGAAAGATAAAATATGCACATGTGACTATTGATACCTTTTCAGGCTTTCTAGTTGTAGCTGCTTTAACAGGAGAAGCAACTAAAAATGTAATTGGTCATTGCCTGCATTATTTTTCTGTGTGTGGTATTCCAAATTAGATTAAAACAGATAATGGAACTGGCTATTACTGTCAAGCATTTGAGATGTTTTGTCAACAATTTAATGTTACCCATATTACTGGGATTTCTTATAATTCTCAAGGACAAGATATTATGGAACTTTAAAACAATATCTTCTTAGAAAACAAAAAAGGAGCCAGGCAGTGGTGGCACACACCTCTAATCCCAGCACTTGGGAGGCAGAAGCAGGCAGATTTCTGAGTTTGAGGCCAGACTGGTCTACAGAGTGAGTTCCAGGACAGCCAGGGCTATACAGAGAAACTCTGTCTCAAAAAATTAAAAAAAAAAAAAAAAAAAAAAGGAGGGAATTATATCCCCATACACATTATTTAAATCAGGCTTTTATTTTTAAAATTTTAAAATTTGAATGCCAAGGAACTCTCTGCTGAGTGTCTATGGCACCCTATAGCTAGGTATACTTATGCCTAGGTGAAATGGAAGGATCCACTTATTGGCATATGACATGATCCTGATCAGGTATTTAATATGGAGAAGAGGGCATATTTGTGTTTTTTCTGCAGAATCCTGCAGGAGTATGCTAGCTGCCAGAGTGATTGGTATGACATGCTGATGCTTGGACAAAGGATGATGCTGACCTGTGAGCTGGCTGAGTGCCCTCAATGGTGACAGAATGCTGTATTGGACATGCATTCTTGACCCACCTTTGCTTGCCTGTGTCCCAGATTGGACAAGCTACCTTGCTTCAGGGTTTTAGACCTTGTGGGACAGAGAACATGGAGACTGTGGAAACTGACTTAGAACTTGGAATGTAGTTTCCACTCTTACCTGAGAAGTAACAGTTTTCTGTTAATTCTCAAAGCCACCTCCCACTCATGTGGTGACCAGACATTGGGTCAGATAGTTGCTAATTTGCAGCTGAATTGAATACCTAGGACATCCCCACAGACATTAATCCTGTTGTTTTTAACTTTTAACTTTGTATTTTAAGCAGATTGGTTACCTTCATACAGGATTGCCTTCAGCAAAGCTCAGCTATTTACCATGGCAGTCATTCATCACTATGAAGAAATGCATTGAGTGCACATTCATATGTCCTTTGGGCATAACCTGGTTATCCATGTGACCTCTGGATAGCTACTCTGCCCTCATGGCTCTGTTCCTGTCTGTCTGCCTGTCTACATGTCTATTGTCTGCCTTGACCTCTTCCCCAGACCCTCCCTCCCCTCCCTCCCCCAAATAAACCCCCTTTATACCAGATCAGTTGCATAGTGTAATTACATAGGGGGGATACCTTGGCACGGGCCCACTAGGAGACCCTTCACTATATTATGTATAAAAGATGTGGGAATCAAACCCAGGTGGTCTGGAAGAGCAGCCAGTGCTTCTAATGTCTTGAATCTTAGCTCCAACACTTTCATGCCCTTCTCCCAAGCCTTTTTGATTTTCATTACAGAACAAGATCTTACTAAGTTTTCCAGGCTATCTTTGAACTCACTTTGTACCCTAGGCCTTAAACTTCATTATTCTTCTTCCTCAGCATCCTGAGTAGTTGAGATTACAGGCCTACCATCAGTATTGGTGTTTATTGTTGTTGGTTTTATTTTGGAGATAGCATCCCCCAGGCAGCTCATGGCAATCCTCCTGCCTCAGCTCTCCCAAGTGCTGAGCTTCCAAAGCTGTGCAATCTTGTCAATCTCTCAAACCGCTCTTGGTATACCAATCCTACTCTACCCTTAACCTAGAGAAGCGACATATTTTTACTGTAACTTGACATGCAATCACCTCTCCCTTCTTCCACCATAATGTAAACAAAAGTTTTGATGGGCTAGGAGACTGGCCCTTAACAACTTAGCAGGATTTTTCCTATTTTTAAATGCTGTATTTGACTCACTCATAAATACTGAGCCACAGTTAACCACAAAGATCCTTTCTAGTAGCCAGCAATGCCCTTCATCTCAGCACTCTGCAGTGAGAAGGAAAACCAGGTAGAATTCAGCAAATCAGATAGATGCTCAGATCTGGCCACCGAGGCTGCAGTGTGGCTTTGGATAAGCATGTGAACCATCTGATCTTATTTTCTCATCTGTCAAGTAGAATATCAATAGAATACTCCATCTCAGTAAAGCACACAGTAAATGTTCAATAAATAAATGCCACCTAGAATTTTACCCCTTTTTTTGTTGGAGTGCTGAGGATAAAACCTAGGGCTAGCTAACAACCTTGTTGTTAAGCAAGCACTTTACCATTGACCTTTAAAACAAAAAAAATTAAGTGGGGGCGTGGTAGGATATAGCTTTTTTTTTTTTTGGTTTGCTTGAGACAGGGTTTCTCTGTGTAGCCCTGGCTGTCCTAGAACTCAGAAATCCACCTGCCTCTGCCTCCCAAACGCTGGGATTAAAGGCGTGCGCGCCACCACCGCCCAGTGGTAGTGTATACTTTTAATCCCAGCAGAGGCAGAGGAAAGTCAGGCAGGGAGGCAGAGGCAGGCAGAAAACTGAATTTGAGGCTAGCCTGGTCTACACAGTAAATCCCAGATCAGCCAGGATTACATATACACAGAGAGAAGGGGGGAGGAGAAAGGAAGGAAAGAAAGGAAGAAAGGAAGAAAGAAAGAAAGAAAGAAAGGAAGAAAGGAAGAAAGGAAGGAAGAAAGAAGACAGCAAAAGAGGGAAGGGGGAAGAGGGAGATTTTTTTTTTAACATTTTCAGATGGGATCTCATTAGGTTGCCCAAACTGATGTTTTATTTTCTATTTATACTTATTCCATGACCTGGACCTAGAACTTGTGATCCTCCTGCCTCAGCCTCTGCTCCCTAGGAACTGGGATTATAGGCCTACACCCTTAGGTTCAGCTAACATCACAATTGTAACATTACATATACTGGTGCTAGAAATTGTCCTTTTTTTTTTTCTTATGGGAGTTCCCTTAATCTTTTGCTGAATTTATTCTCTGAAAAACAAGAGCCAGACCACTGTATGTTAAAGGATGTTAAAAAACACACACACAAATGATCCACTTTGTTTCCCAAGCACATTCTCATGGATGATTTGGTAACTTGAAAGGATGCAAAACCCCTTTAATCCTCAAAACAATCCTCGGAGCAGAAGGTGATAACTTTTTTTTTCTTCAATGATGAAAAACAGAAAGGTTCAAAAACTGACCCTGGGTCACACAGGAATAAAATTCTGGAGACAAGATTTAGAACAGGCTGGTGAAGACTGACATGTAAAGAAGCTATTGCAGTTGACAGTCACTCCCAGGAGGAGGACCACATGGAGGGCAACAAAAAAGTTTTAATTTGATATGAAGGCCAGAGCTCTCATGTGGTACCTTATGTGACTTTGTTTTTCTCGTCCATTGTATATGGGGGGAGGATGTGAATTAAAAGAGCTCCTGTGGGGCTAGAGAGAAGGTTCAGCTGTTAAAGGTTAGGCTCACAACCAAAAAGAGCTTTTGGAAGTGGATATGATGGCATATGCCTTTAATCCCAGTGTATAGAAAGCAGGGGTAAGTGGATATTTATAAGTCTAAGGTAAACCTGGTCTACATAGAGAGTTTCAGGCCAGCCAGGACTACATAGTGAGATTTGGTCTCTTGGGGAAAAAAAGCTCTTGGGACTGGAAAGATGGTTAGTTGTTTAGAGTCAGGCAAGGGTACTTGCTGCACAATCACAAGGACCTGAGTTCAAATCCACAGCACCCATTCAGAAACCCTCTAAACCCAACACTATAGAGGGCAGGAGCAGGAAGACAGCTGGGGCTTATTCAACTCCAGGTTGAATAAGAAATCTCTCTCATTTCAAGAATAAAGTGGAGAATAATCTAGCAGGTGACCCTAACATATTCGAATGCAACACACACTACATACATACTCTCACACATGCATATGGAGATTTTAATGCCCCTGTAGTCCTGGCTAGCTCTGAGACCTTGAGCGAGTCACAATCCCCTGCAATCTAGGTGTCCTTTTGCACACTCAGCTCTAACCTCGAATATGCATGTTGCAGGCCTGTTAAACACAAGGCAATGTGGTCATTCTTGGAAAAAGTTCGTCATCAGTCTAGGCTCTCACAGAGGGGCTGTTGTTAGGGATCAATGCAAAGTAGACTGGAAGCAAGCACACACAGGCAACCCAGCCCGCCCTGACAGACACATACTCAGATAAGCACACCCTCTCTGGCCTCTTCCACCCTCTTTTTCCTGCCTAAGTACCGCGTGGCTCCAGCTGCCGCCGGGTGTGTGTGTGTGGGGGGGGGGGGCGGGGGGTTGCACAGCTGGCTCACCTCTGTCCTCTCTCAGCCCCAGCCCTGCCAGCAAGGAAATAACAACCCGCTCCAGAGCTGGCTGGACTGGTTCTCAGGCTGGAAGAGGGCGGAGCCCAAACCTGGCAAGAGACCCCACCTGGAGACCCCCGGGATTTTAGGATTGGCAATCCTTTTCCTACAGCCACCGAGCTGCATTGGGGACTTCAAAGGCCCTGGTCTGTTTGGTAACTAGTCCGTCTTTTTTTTTTCTCTGGCTGAAGACCCCTGCCCACTACAAACTTCTCACCTCGTGGTCGAGACTGAATTGAGATCCGGCTTAAGCTGGGGTCCCTCCTGGCCTCGGAGGCTACCTCTCTGACGCCTTTTTCCTTCTTTCTCCAGGAGGGATCTCACCTGGCAAATAAAACAAGTGTCACGTCCTTCCTGGTAGGGGCTCCAGGACCTAGGCATGCAGTCTGAGTGCCACCGCCTCAGGCTGGGTCAGGCACCCTTGGGTCCTAGGAGCCCCACCTCCTAGATCTCTGGTTTCACAGGCTGGGAGTTCCCCTGCTTTCCTCTCACATTCCAGGGGTCCAGGGTTCTGCATTCTCTATCAGAATTCTCCTCAGACCCAGGAGACTAGCCACTAGAGTCCCGCAACCCCCGGAAGTTCCTTCTTACCTGCACCAGGAATAAGCTTCAGCCCCTCTCGGGGGCCATGGCAGTCTCCCAACCAAATCAACGCCCAGTCAGCCAAGTTGGTCTCTAGTCCCAGGTTGAGAGGGTTAAGCCATAGGCCCCTCCCAGCCTTCCTTAGTCCCTGAAAGTTTGCCTCTAGGATTTAAAGGACTAGAAAGCCTTGATGGTAGAAAAGCTAAGGGCACTTTGAAGGGGTTGTGGAGGTAGGAGGAGACCAGGACTGAGCGTAGTGGAAGCAGGGGTAGAGCTAGGGGAAAGGACGGGCGCGCCCCCAGCCCTCCCCCTCCCCCGCCCAGCCTGGAATTTCCTGAAACCAGGGAAGTCTGGCTGTTTAGAAGAGTAATTTCTTCCAGACTGCAGCTGTTGGGGGAGTACTGCGCGCGCGCATCTGTGTCTCTGTGTGTGTGAGTGTGTGTGTGTGTGTGTGTGTGTGTGTGTGTGTGTGTGTGAGAGAGAGAGA
>NW_022196904.1:1277908-1280408 GCF_008632895.1 Mastomys coucha
AGAGAGAGAGAGAGAGAGAGGTGGGGGTGGACGGTGGACAGCCAGGGGAGGAGAGGTGAGAAGAAAGAGATAGGAAGAGAGGAAAGAAGGAGAGAGTGGGGTGATGTGTGTGTGTGTGTGTGTGTGTGTGTGTGTGTGTGTGTGTGTTGAGAAGAGGGAGATGGGAAGAGAGGAAAGAAGAAGAGAGAAGAGAATCAAAGTCCCAGTTGGAGAAAGAAATGCTGTGAGATGGCCCTGGAGAGTTCCCCCAGGATGTTCCTGTGTGCAGCCATCTACCAGGGAAGGGTCTTTACTCTGATTGCCTGTGTGTGGTGAAGACAACACACTGGTGTCCACAACATCCTTCTGAAGCTGGTGGAGCATTGCTGGAGTGAGGGTGTTTGGGGGATGTGAGGTGTGTGTGCTGTTCCCAGGTGTGTGGCTTAGGACAAAATCCAAGAAAGCTGGAAGACTCAGAGGGAGACCCAGTTACAGGTCTAATAAGCAAGCCACTTTGAGATACACACTGGGGTCTATACAGGGAGCTTGTAGAACCAGGGAGGAGGGAGCACATTCAGAGAAAGGCAGGCACTAGGCATGAAAGTAGAGGCCTTTAGTACAGGGAGAATTCCACAGTGTTTAATAGAGATATTTTGTCTGGGACTCTGGACAGAGACCACATGGAACACAGACACACAGGGAAGCAAGAAGAAAAGAAATGATTTGGTAGACACTGAGAGGTCAGCTTGAAAGCCCCTAGGAGGAATCTAAGACAGAAAGACACATGTCTGCCGGCCCTTGTTTGCAGCTTTTATAGCGGAGCCAGGTTACTGGATTAGTCTAGACACCCATCAACATATAGATGGTTGGATAAAGAGATTGTGTGGTGTATATTCCCAAAGGGGTTTTGGGCAGCCTTGAAGAAAAGCATAAATATGTCATTTTTGAGAAAATGAATAGAACTGGAGGTTAAACAACCCATACTGAAGAAGACAACTACTATGTCTTATTTGCAAACTACCCCCCACGACACACAAACACACACACACAAACACGTACACACACGTACATGTTGCTGTTGATGAATTGCTTTGTTGGTGATAGCAGGGATTGAACCCAGGGCCTCTTGCATGCTAGTTAAGGCCTGGACTACTGAGCTATAAACTACTCCCTCCTGTAGGCATAATGTTTTTGTGCACAGTGTAAAGATTATCCTCCACCCTGTACCCTGTTTTTCAGACAAGGTCTCTCATTAAGTAACCCAGGCTGAACTTGAATTTCATTTCCTTTCACTTCATTATCCTGGATAGCTGAGATGACAGTGTCTCAATATGTAGCTCTGGCTGGCCTGGAACTTGCTATGTTGATCAGATTATTTTCAAAGTCACAGAGATCTGATTGCCTCTATTCTCCAGAGTGCCCTGGTTAAAGATGGGTCACCATGTCTGACTGTTTATGAGTTTTATTAGTTTTATTGAGTTACCTGTGCTGGGTGTGCATGTTTCTATACTTCATCAACGTTGCAAAAAATATATAGTTAAGATATATAATGTAATTATGACATTTGTTACATATGTGACAGGTCAAGGGGGCAATGTACACACACAACTCCTGTCTGTGTGGTGAGGTAACTCACACAAGGGCTCAGAGGCTAGTGTGAGGATGTCTTTGATTCAATTCATTCTGCCAACTACAGTGACCCTCAGAGATCATCCAAGAGCAGTGGTGCTCAATCTGTGGGTCAAGACCCCTTTAGGGGGTCAAATGACCCTCCCACAGGCATCAGTTATCAGATAACTATCTGGTATTTACATTACGATTCATAACAGTAGCGAAATTACAGTTATGGAGTAGCAACAAAAATGATTTCATGGTTGGGGTCACCACAACATAATCAACTGTATTAAAGGGTGGCAGCATTAGGAAGGTGGAGAACCACTACTCTTAGAGGATGCTGTAGGCTGGAGCAGTGCCACCTTCAAGAGCACACTCAGAAATGGAGCTTGTTTTAATGCCCAGCAGCCCCCAGTTGGAATTCTTCATTTTAGAGAACAGGCTCCTTAATGCTTGAATTAAACAATAAAACCCATAGATTGTGAGGCTGATTTCTCAGGGAAAGGAAAAAGAAGGAAAAGCCTGGAGCAAACTCTCCCTAAAGTGCAAAGTTCGAGTGATAAGAGGGAGGGAACCCCTGGGGCAAGGCCATAGCAGTGGCTGGAGGAAGGGGGATGGGAGGGGATTAAGAGGAGGCCTCAAGTTTCAGAAGCAAGCCAAGGACAATAAAATAATAAAACCAAACAAAATCAACAGGGATTTAATAACAACCCAGGCTAGAGGTGTGGGTAGCTGCTGATTGGAGAGGGCCAGTGAGGGAAAGCAAGGCTGGAATCAGGAAAGGAGAGGAAGGGAGGCTCTGAGGAGGCCAGGTCAGGCCAGGGAAGTGAGATAAGATATCTACAGGGAGGATTAGGGTCACTGAAGGGTTTTCCTTTCTTTGTTGGATTTGACACATTCACTAGTA
>NW_022196904.1:1282787-1295719 GCF_008632895.1 Mastomys coucha
TTTCTGAGTTCGAGGCCAGCCTGGTCTACAGAGTAAGTTCCAGAACAGCCAGGGCTACACAGAGAAACTTGCCTTGAAAAACAAAACAAAAGAAAAAATAAAAAAAAAGAAAGAAAGAAAGAAAGAAAGGAAGGAAGGAAGAAAGAAAGAAAATAAAAAGAGAAAGAGAAGATGGGACATCCAGAAGGCAGAAAGGATTCTGGGATAAAACCAGGCATAGAAGAGTTGCCCGGAGAAGATGGAACTAGATGTATGCATAGTACCTCAGTATTCTGGGTCTTGGAATCTAATCTTGGAGTCATGAACTACAAGATCAGAACAGATCTAGGGCTGGGTCCTCAAAAAAATGTGAGGGCAATGGTCTCTTTCAAAAGGACACAAATTCCAAGCATTTTGTGACCTACTCTATCCATAACCTTGGGGGCAAGCACTTCAGGGTGTAGGGGTTAGAGACACTCATATCACAACACAGACTCTGGTGCCAAATATTCCTGAGTTGGAAAATCATCTTTGGGATATTCAACACCCATATAGATTGTGTTCAAAGGAACCTGCAGTGTTCTTTAAATACTCAGAGAGCCTGTGAGATGATTTTTGAAAACTGTATGTGTGGTAACACAAGCCTAGAATCCAAGCACACAAACAGCAAGAGGATCACAAGTTCAGGGTCAGCCTCAGTTCAGAATCCAGCTGTGTGTGTGTGTGTGTGTGTGTGTGTGTGTGTGTGTGTGTGTGTGTATGAGGCAATGGCTCACTATACTTCTTTTTTACATTTAATTATTTAATTATGCATCACTCACCATATATAAAAACAATTTTAAAAGGAAGCACAAGCTTTTTCTACCTCCATCTACACCTAGAAGGGACAGCGGATCCACAGCCCTCTGTACCTTTCCTGCAAGCAAAGGGCCTGTCTCCAGGGTATGCTCTGACTCCAGGACTCAGGAGGGACAACTGATCCACAGCCCTCTGCACACAGGTCTTACCAGAGGAGAGCTGATCTCCCAGGAGTGCTGACACAGGATTACAGACCCACAGGAGGAACAAGCTCCAGCCACAGAGAGCAAGAACATCTAACACCAGAGATCAACAGATGGCGAAAGGCAAATGCAAGATTCTTACCAACAGAAACTAAGACTACGTGGCTTCATCAGAACCCAGTACTCCAACCACAGCAAGTCCTGGATATCCCAAAACACCAGAAAAACAAGATTTGGATCTAAAATCATATCTCATGATGGTGATAGAGGAATTTGAGAAGAACATGAATAACTCCCTTCAAGAAATACAGGAGAACACAGATAAACAGGTTCAAGCCCTTAAAAGAGGAAACACAAAAATCCCTTAAAGAATTACAGGAAAGCACAATCAAACAGATGAAGGAACTGAACAAAATCATACAGAACCTAAAAATAGAAATAGAAACAGTTAAGAAATAACAAAGAGAGACAACTCTGGAGATAGAAATCATAGGAAAGAAGTCAGGAAACATAGATGCAAGCATCACCAACAGAGTACAAGAGATAGAAAAGAGAGTCTCAGGTGCAGAAGATACCATAGAAAACACTGAAAAAGCAAAATGCAAAAAGCTCCTAACCCAAAACATCCAGGAAATACAGGACACAATGAGAAGACCAAACCTAAGGATAATATGTAAAGAGTGAAGACTTCCAACTTAAAGGGCCAGTAAATATCTTCAACAAAATTATAGAAGAAAGCTTCCCTAACCTAAAGAAAGACATACCCATGAACATACAAGAAGCCTATAGAACTCCAAACAGACTAGACCAGAAAAAAAATTCTTCCCACCACATAATAGTCAAAACACCAAATGCACAAAACAAAGAAAGAATATTAAAAGCAGTGAGGGAAAAAGGTCAAGTAACATATAAAGGCAGGCCTATCAGAATTACACCATACTTCTCACCAGAGACTATGAAAGCCAGAAGATCCTGGGCAGATGTCATACAGACCCTAAGAGAACACAAATGCCAGCCCAGGCTACTACACCCAGCAAAACTCTCAATTACCATAGATGGGGAAACCAAAGTATTCCATGACAAAACCAAATTTACACAATATATTTCCACAAATCCAGCCTTTCAAAGGATACTAAATGTGAAACACCAACACAAAGAGGGAAACTACATCCTAGAAAAAGCAAGAAAGTAATCTTCCAACAAAACTAAAAGAAGTTAGCCACATGAACATAATTCTAAATCTAACAACAAAAATAACAGAAAGCAACAATTACTTCTCCTTAATATCAATTAATATCAATGGATTCAATTCCCCAATAAAAAGACATAGACTATCAGACTGGGTACATAAAAAGGACTCAATATTTTGATGCATACAGGAAACCCACCTGAGTGACTAGGCAGACACTAACTCAGAATAAAAGGCTGGAAAACAATTCTCCAAGCCAATGGTCCCAATAAAAAAAGCTGGAGTAGCCATTCTAATATCGAATAAAATCAACTTTCACCCTAAAGTGATCAGAAAAGATAAGGAGGGACACTTCATACTCATCAAAGGTAAGAACTACCAAGATGAACTCTCAATTATGAACCTCTATGCACCAAATGCAAGGGCATCTACATTCATAAAGAAACTTTATTAAAGCTCAAAGCATACATTGCACTGCATAAAATAATAGTGGGAGATTTCAACACCCCATTCTGTGCAGTGGACAGATCATGGAAACAGAAACTAAACAAAGACACAGTAAGACAAACAGAAGTTACAAAACGGATGGATTATTAGATATCTATAAAACTTTTTATCCTAAAACAAAAGGATATACTTTCTTCTCAGCACCTCACGGTACCTTCTCCAAAATTGACCATATAATTGGTCATAGATCAGCCCTCAACAGATACAAGAAGATTGAAATAATTCCTTGTATCCTATCAGATCACCATGGACTAAGGCTGCTCCTCAATTACAACATGAACAATAGAAAGCCCACATACACATGGAAGCTTAACAACACTCTATTCAATGATAACTTGGTCAAGGAAGAAATAAAGAAAGAAATTAAAGATTTTCTAGAGTTTAATGAAAATGAAGCCATAACATAACCAAACTTATGGGACACAATGAAAGCAGTCCTAAGAGGAAAAATCATAGCTTTAAGTGCCTCCAAAAAGAAACTGGAAAGAGCATACACCAGCAATTTGACAGAGCATCTGAAAGCTCTAGAACAAAAAGAAGCAAATTCTCCTAAGAGGAGTCAGGAAATAGTCAAACTCAGGGCTGAAATCAAACAAATGGAAACAAAAAGAACTATACAAAAAATCAACCAAACCAGGAGCTGCTTCTTTGAGAAAATCAACAAAGTACATAAAACCCTTAGCTCGACAAACTAGAGGGCACAGAGACATTATCCTAACTAACAAGATCAGAAATGAAAAGGGAGACATAACAACAGACACCGAGGAAGTCCAAAAGAATCATGAGATCCTACTACAAAAGTCTATACTCAACAAAACCAGAAAACCTGGATGAAATGGACAATTTTCTAGACAGATACCAGGTACCAAAGTTAAATCATGATCAGATAAATGATCTAAACAGTTCCAAATCTGCTAATGAAATAGAAACAGTCATTAATAGTCTCCCAACCAAAAAAAGCCCAGGACCAGATGGGTTTCATGCAAAGTTTTATCAGATCTTCAAAGAAGACCTAATTCCAATACTCCTCAAACTATTCCACAAAATAGGAACAGAAGGCACTCTACCCAATTCGTTCTATGAAGCCACAATTACTCTGATACCTAAGCCACAGAAAGACTCCAGAAAGAAAGAAAACTTCAGACCAGTTTCCCTTATGAGTATCAATGCAAAAATACTCAATAAAATTCTTGCAAATCAAATCAAAGAACACATCAAAATGATCATCCATCATGATCAAGTAGACTTCATCCCAGCAATGCAGGGATGGTTCAATATATAAAAATCTATCAACGTAATTCACTATATAAACATACTCAAAGAAAAAAAAACCATATAATCATCTCATTAAATGTGGAGAAAGCAATTGACAAAATCCAACATCCTTTCATGATAAAAGACTTGGAAAGATCAGGAATTCAAGGTACATACCTAAATATAACAAAAGCAATATACAGCAAACCAGTAGCCAGCATCAAACTAAATGGAGAGAAACTTGAAGCAATCCCACTAAAACCAGGGACTAGACAAGGCTGCCCACTCTCTCCCTACGTATTCAATATTGTACTTGAAGTCCTAGCCAGAGCAATTAGACAACAAAAGGAGATCAAAGGGATACGAATTGGAAAGGAAGAAGTCAAATTATCACTATTTGCTGATGATATGATAGTATACTTAAGTGACCCCAAAAATTCCACCAGAGAGCTCCTAAACCTGATAAGCAACTTCAGCAAAGTAGCTGAATGTAAAATTAACTCAAGCAAATCAGTGGCCTTTATCTACACAAAGGATAAACAGGCTGAGAGAGAAATTAGCGAAACAACACCCTTCACAATAGTCACAAATAATATAAAAATACCTTTGTGTGACTCTAACTAAACAAGTAAAAGATCTGTTTGACAAGAACTTCAAGTCTCTGAAGAAGGAAATGGAAGAAGATCTCAGAAGATGGAAAGATCTCCCATGCTCATGGATTGGCAGGATTAATATAGTAAAAATGGCCATCTTGCCGAGAGCAATCCACAGATTCAATGCAATCCCCATCAAAATTCCAACTCAATTCTTCACAGACTTAGAAAGAGCAATTTGCAAATTCATCTGGAATAACAAAAAACCCAGCATAGCAAAAACTATTCTCATCAATAAAAGAACCTCTGGTGAAATCACCATCCTGGATCTTAAGGTGTACTACAGAGCAATTGTGATAAAAACTGCATGGTATTGGTACTGTGACAGGCGGGTGGATCAATGGAATAGAATTGAAGATCCAAAAATGAACCCAAACACCTATGGCCACTTGATCTTTGACAAAAGAGCTAAAACCATCCAGTGGAAAAAAGACAGCATTTTCAACAAATGGTCTAGATAAACTGGTGGTTAGCATGTAGAAGAATGCAAATCTATCCATTCCTATCTCTTTGTACAAAGCTCAAGTCCAAGTGGATCAAGGACCTCCACATAAAACCAGATACACTGAAACTAATAGAAAAGAAAGTGGAGAAGAGCCTTGAACACATGGGCATAGGGCAAAATTTCCTGAACAGAACATCAATATCTTACTCTTTAAGATCAAGAATTGATAAATGGGACCTCTTAAAATTACAAAGCTTCTGTAAGGCTAAGGGCACTGTCAATAAGACAAAACAGCAACCAACAAATTGGGAAAAGATCTTTACCAATCCTGTATCTGATAGAGGGCTAATATCCAAGATATACAAAGGACTCAAGAAGTTAGACTGCAGAGAACCAAATAACCCTATTAAAAATGGGGTACAGAGCTAAACAAAGAATTCTTAACTGAGGAATACCGAATGGCTTAGAAGCTCCTAAAGAAATGTTCAACATTCTTAGTCATCAGGGAAATGCAAATCAAAACAAACATGAGGTTCTACCTCACACCAGTCAGAATGGCTAAGATCAAAAACTCAGGTGACAGCAGAAGCTGGTGAGGATGTGGAGAAAGAGGAACACTCCTTAATTGCTGGTGGGATTGCAAGCTGGTACAACCACTCTGGAAATCAGTTTGACAGTTCCTCCGGAAATTGGACATAGTATTACCAGAGGACCCAGCTATTCCAGTCCTTGGCATATACCCAGAAGATGCTCCAACATTTAACAAGGACATATGCTCCGCTATGTTCATAGCAGCCTTATTTATAATAGCCAGAAGCTTGAAAGAACCCAGATGTCCCTCAACAGAGGAATGGATATAAAAAAATATGGTACATTTACACTTGGGAGTGATACTCAACTATTAAAAACAATGAATTCATGAAATTCTTAGGCAAATGGATGGCCCTAGAAAATATCATCCTGAGTGAGGTAACTGATCACAAAATAACACACATGGTATACACTCACTGATAAGTGGATATTAGCCCAGAAGCTTGGAATACACAAAGTACAATTCACAGACCACAAAACCTTTGAAAAATACCCACCCTCTTTGTACCTTTGGGCCTCCTAGTTACGGTACCTAGTCTCCCTCCCCCCTTCTTCTTTACCCTCCCCATCTCCCCATGTGGCCCAGGGTCATGTCCACTGTGGACTCTCCCAGATGTCCCTGTCTCTGGCTATGCTCTCCCACATATCTGTAATAAACTTTCTCTATTGTACTGCAGACCAGTCATGTTCCTTTGCTTTTTCTACTTTTCCCATTCACCTTCCTTTTTTCTTTTCTTTCTTTCATGTTCAAGACACATTGCATATTGTATGAAAATTTAAAGAAAGGAAAATAGCATTCTAGCTATAACCTTAAAAATGAGCTTCTAAAATTTTATTTTTAACATTTTTATTTATTTATTGTATGAGGTAGGGTATGATATGCTCTGTGTGTAAGTCAGAGGAGGACTTGTAGAGGTTGGTTCTGTCCTTCCCAGGGGTTAAACTCAAGTCTTCAGGCTTGGCAGTATGCACCTGTACCCACTGAGCCATCTTGTCAGCTCTGCTTCCCCAGTCAAAGGGTAACTTTTAATGATATACAAGATGCATGGGTGTATTTTTCCAATTTTCCAATAGTTTTACTTCTTAGTATAATTAATTTGTATGAGCAAGATTTCTACTTAAGCAGGCTGATGGTCTGTACAGAGAGGTCACCTAGGAGCAATTAAGAAATAGATCCATTTGATAGAATTTTCTGGAATGATGAAATTAACTTTCAACAGTGTCTAAGATGATGGTCACCAGTGGCTAGTAGGACTGAGAAAATGGAATCTTAGATTGATCCAGTTATCTTAATTTACTCAAATTGAAATGGTCACTGCTGCTTAGGGCTCATACCACAGTAACTGGCTCAGGCCCAGGGGATTTGTCCAGGTACAGGGAGCACCCCCTGGGCAAAGAGGGAGGAAGGAGAAGGGTGAGGACACAGTTCTAAAGCATTTACTGTCTAGGTTGGTTTTAGTGAAGAGAAAGGCATTCTGCCTTGCCTGGAGGGAAGAGACAGAAGCTGGCCCACCCTAGCCCAGGACAGTGGGGCAGGATCTATTGAGCTTTTGCTGAATGAAAGGCCCTATCCTAACTAGATGTGGTGGCACAAGCCTATAATTCCAGTACTCTGAGCAGGAAGCAGGAGGGATAGCAAGTCTGTGGCCAGCCCCGGTTATACAGCAAGACTCTGACTCAAAAAACAAGCAAACGAACCAGAAACAAACAAGGACATATGTTCCTAAAATGTGTTCCACACATGGTATGTTATCTCTTTCTATCCTATCATCAAGACTGAGTCATCTAGGCAGAGCCTGTACCGAAGTCCATAAAGCCAGAGGACATAGTCTGCAGGGACAGGCACCTGGGGCGCCACTCCAGGAGTGTGCACAGCTCAGTTAGGTGCAGACTGCCCACAGCCAGAGTAGATCAGGATTGGGGTGCCCAGCAACAAACAGACTTTATAAGCACACTGTCTAGGTTCAGAGAGGAAGGAGGGAGGGGGAAGGCAAGAAGGAAGGAAGAAGGAAGGAAGAAGGAAGGAAGAAGGAAGGAAGGAAGGAAGGAAGGAAGGAAGGAAGGAAGGAAGGAAAAAGGTAATGGAGAGAGAGAGAGAGAGAGAGACAGAGAGACAGAGAGACAGAGAGACAGAGAGACAGAGAGACAGAGAGACAGAGAGACAGAGAGACAGAGTAATCTATTCGTGGAGTACTTTAGTCTAGGGGAGGTGCTTTCCCACTGCCTCTGAGGTTTCTTTCACTACCCCTGTGCCAAAGTGTGGACAGCCTAGGTTCCTATAGTTCCTCCCTCTCCACTTTTCACACCAGGAAGATTTCCTGAAAGTCCACTGACAGCCTGGGAAGGAAACTGGATGCTTTGATAATAAGTGGGAAATGGGAGGAAGTAGGAAAGGATCCAGAGATGATGGCTACATTCCTTCACAGAGGGTTTTATGAGGTTTGCCATTCTCCCAAGATTTTCTTGCCTGACTCTAAATCCAAGTGGAGAGAATTATGGCAAGAGCCCTGCATGTCTGTATGTAGAGTGTCTGAGTTGTGATCCCTAACTCTACCCCACACAAGTATCTGTGTTTCTCAGTTAAGAAAAAAAAAAAAAACTTTAAAAGATTTGTGGTTAAAAGCATTTTTTTTTTTTTTTTTGAGACAGGGTTTCTCTGTGTAGCCCTGACTGTCCTGGAACTTACTCTGTAGACCAGGCTGGCCTCGAACCCAGAAGTCCACCTGCTTCTGCCTCCCAAGTACTGGGATTAAAGGCGTGTGCCACCACTTCCTGGCTTAAGCCACTTTTAATAACCCTAATTCTTTCATCTCCCCAATAACCTCTAATTTCTGCCTTAGCGATTTTTTTCTTCTTGAGACAACATCTCCCTACATAGCCCAGGCTGCCTCTGAACTCCTTATTTACTCCCAACCAGCCTTGAACTCTTGGAAATACTCCATCTTCAGCCATCTGAGCACCTGGGGATTTACAAATTGGTTATCTCTATCAGTGAATACATACTGTGTGTGTTCTTTTGTGATTGGGTTACCTCACTCAGGCTGATATCTTCTAGTTTCATGAAGGAAACCTTAAAACTTGCTAAAACATCAGCCAGAAGGCTCCTTTTACTGGCCAATGAATAATTCACTTAGTAAGAGAGGCCAGTGAAGAATAATACATTTTTTTAGTCATCTACAGCCATGCTGAATTGGATAGGGCAAACTCTGATTTTAAATTGTTAATTGTGATCCACGTGTCACTAAGACAGACACCATTCTAGTTACTTTATGTAGATACAGTCTAGGAGACATTGTTCTGCTGTGGCAAAATCAGTTACTTTATAAATACTGATAATCTGCAGCATTAAGGAAAAGAACATTATATCCATCCATTTCCCTGAGGACCTCAGGACCAGGGCTCTTCTTTCCCTAAGAGAAGCCAATTTTTTTTTTTAAAGATTTATTTTATTTATTTTATGTGTATGAGTACTCTGGCCCTCTCATTCCGACTCTGCTCGCTCCGGCGCAATTCACTGTAGCTGTGTTCAGACGCACCAGAAGAGGGTGTCAGATCACATTACGAGTGGATGTGAGCCACCACGTGGTTGCTGGGATCCAAACTCAGGACCTTTGGAAGAGCAGTCAGTGCTCTTACCTACTGAGCCATCTCACCAGCTCAAGAGAAGCCAAAGTTTTTTTTTTTTTTTTTGGTTTTTGAGACAGGGTTTCTCTGTGTAGCCCTGGCTGTCCTGGAACTCACTCTGTAGACCAGGCTGACCTCGAACTCAGAAATCCACCTGCCTCTGCCTCCCAAGTGCTGGGATTAAAGGCGTGCGCCACCACCGCCCGGCGAGAAGCCAAAGTTTTAATTATTCAGTTTCACGGCTACTGTACTGGATATTATTTACTCTAAGAAAGAAAGGGTGCTCTACAAGAGGTCCCCCACAAAAAAAATCAGCATTATTTAGCATAATCTCTATCATTCATAGATATGGCACTCTTAGGACTCATTTTATTTTATTTATTTATTTTTATTAGATATTTTCTTTATTTACATGTCATATGATTTCTCCTTTCCCAGTTTCCCCTCCAAAACAAAAAACAAAAACAACAAAAAAAAAAAAACCAAAAACAGCAAGAACAAACCTGTTTCCTCCCAACTCCCCCTGCTTGCCACCCCACCCTCTCCCGCTTACTGGCCCTGGCATTCCTCTACACTGAGGTACAGGACCTTCACAGGACCAAGGGCCTCTCCTCCCGTTGAGGAGTTGATGACCGACTTGGCCATCCTCTACTATACACATAGACTGCCGGAACAATCAGTCCCACCATGTGTACTCCTTAAGACTCATTTTAAATGAATAAGGCCAATATTCTGCAAGAATATGTAGCAGACCAAGTTCCAGGTATGTAGTTCTGCCTGCCAATGGCGCCCCATTGGGTAACTGAATACAAGGGACTGGTTCTTTTTCTATTAATGTTGTGATCCTTAAACGTTAAAATCAGCACTTTCTCTCTCTCTCTCTCTCTCTCTCTCTCTCTCTCTCTCTCTCTCTCTCTCTCTGTCTGTCTCTCTTTCTTTCTTTCTTTCTTTCTTCTTTTTAAAGATTTATTTATTTATTTATTTATTTATTTATTTATTATATATAAATACACTGTAGCTCTCTTCAGACAGTCCAGAACTTGTTATAGATAGTTGTGAGCCACCATCTGGTTGCTGGGGATTTGAACTCAGTCAGTGCTCTTAACAGCTGAGCCACTTCTCCAGCCCATAAAATCAGCATTTTCATGTAATCTCAAATATTTCAATTACATCTGAGCATTTTTTCTTTTTTCCTTTTTTGCAAAACTCAGGTAACAGTTACGTACTACTACAAAAACATTCCTCTGTTGTACAAATTAAACGATTTAAAAGAAATGAGCATTCTAAGAATTATATAAAAAAGAAACCTGCAAGCAGTGTTGAAATGAAACATAAGGCGTTGCTGCTAGCTCTACTGTTTTAAAACACCTTCAAAAGTAAAATTAACAAACACCCTTCAACATATAAAGGTTGACAAGGTTCAAGAAAATCAAATGTCAAAAAGTTCTAGAAAGCTGTGAAAAAGCATATATACGCCGGGCAGTGGTGGCACATGCCTTTAATCCCAGCATTTGGGAGGCAGAGACAGGCGGATTTCTGAGTTCGAGGTCAGCCTGGTCTACAGAGTGAGTTCCAAGATAGCCAGGGCTATACAGAGAAACCCTGTCTCAGAAAACAAAAAACAAAAACAAAAGCAAAAACAAAAACAACAACAAAACAAAAACAAAACAAAACAAAACAAAAACAAAAAAAGCATATATACACTTTCTTATGACTTTATGAAGCTCCACACTTGAGAAGTTGCTAAGTTTCAGTATCAGCTTATTTGCACATCAACTTTATCCCCCCCAAAGCTCACACTGGATTCAGTTCTCCCTTCTGATCTCCAACAATTCTTGTATGCGCCATCTTCCCTCGGCAGAGATGGATGATTTGGCGCTGAGGTGGGTAACCTGCAGAGAGCAGTGCTGACAACAGGCAGGTGTCAGCGATGTCTTTCCCCTAGACCACTCTCATTGTACATTTGCCTTCGTGAACCCAGCCATGTTCAGAATTCCTGTAGCAAATGGAGTCTGTGAGTTCTGAAATGACACAGAGATCAAGTGAAAGAAAGACCACGTGCGCTCTAATGTGCAAGCTGCAGCAGCTACCTTCTCCAACCTGGACTGAAAAACAAAAAGGTAAAATGAAAAGAGTTCACTTAACAGCAGATTAGCAGTTGCAGTGCCTGACGCCACCGAGAAGCTGACCGCAAGTGCTGAGCGGATGGGATCATGGTTTACTGGAAACTAGGCTTCCTGCTGAGCGGCTCTCTTCAAATCCCTGATGTGCTTGACGAAATAGGTCTTCTCATCATTGAACTGCTTGTCCTCCATCCTGTCATTCTGAAACTTGCCGAGGAACTCGATGAGTTTGGTCTGGTTCTCGAGGAGGATGTCTAGGATGGGCTGTGTCTTGTTGGGGCTGGCCACAAACACCTTGAACGCGTGAAAAGACTCAAACTGGATGTCACAGCTCTTGTCCGGGAGGAGGTTCATCATTAGCTTGAGGTTCTCAGGCTTACTGATGTATTTCGTCATAATAGTGAAGCTGTGCCTGTCCAACAGCAGCTCATTCAGAAGCTTCAGTGACTGTCTCTTTGTCACATAGTTTTCCGAATTAAATAGCTTTTCATATTCATATGAAAAATATGACATAATGTTGTTCCAAAAATTCTTCAATTTATGTGTTGTAAGTAAATCCTTGAATATAGCAAATGCATCTGAAGCTATGTCAAATGTTGACATTTCAACGCATCTGAAGAAGACATAAAACTGTACCGACCACAAAATGATTTTTGCAAGCGGTTCATGTCTGATGCATTCTCTTAATGTTATCCCACAGTTAAGAGCTATTTCTGGAGATTCATACCCTTTCAATAACATGAACAAAATATTCTGTTGGGTGTAGATGTATTCAACGGTAGGAGTTCTTGTACCAGTTTTTCATCTGAGAATATTCTTGAAAATTTGAGCAACGACTTTTTTGCACTCAAAGTCAATGAGCTGTAAGTCAGCCACCAGGGTGATGAGGAGCCTGCTATTGTACAGCTCCTGGGCCAGCTGAGCTAAGGCCTCTGTCTGAGGACGCTCTGGCCCTCCTTTGTCCTCCACCCGCAGCTGCTCTGGGCGACAGGCTCCCGCGGCGGTGGCTGCGCGGGCTGGGGTGGCCCAGGAGTTCTTGCTGCGCTTGGTTGGGCTGCGAGGTCCGGCACTGCCTTTGCCTCCGAGGTTGCCTCCGCCTTGCTACTGAAGCCTCAGACTCTCAGGCCGCATGGCTCCTGGCACCTCGCACCCAGCTCCAGTTTGAGCCCTTGAGCCGCTGTCTTGTCTTCCCTGGAAGACGAACTACAATCCTTAAGACGAAATAAACGAAATAAACTCTGTCCTTCGCAGCTTTCTCTTGGCTATTGTCTTAGTTACTGTTCTGTTGCTGTGAAGGGACAGAAAGGCTAAGGCAAATCTTATAAAAGAAAGCATTTAGTTAGGGGCTTGTTTACAGTTTCAGTTTCAGAAGGGTTAGTTCATCATCTTCATGGCAGGGAGTGTGGTGACATGCAGGCAAGGGGCTGGAGAAGTACCTGAGAGTTCACATTTGATCTACAAGTTGAAGACAGAGGGGGGAGGGGGAGGGAGAGAAGGAGAGGGAGAGGGAGAGAGGGAAAAGGAGAGAGGGAGAGGGAGAGGGAGGAGAGGGAGAGGGAGGAGAGG
>NW_022196904.1:1296335-1301280 GCF_008632895.1 Mastomys coucha
GAGAGGGAGAGGGAGAGGGAGAGGGAGAGGGAGAGAGAATGGACTTTTGAACCTCAAAGGGCATTCTCATGAAAACACCTCTTTCAACAAGGTCACACCTTCTCCAATAAGGCCACACCTTCCTCAACCAGGTCTTTTTCCTAATTCTTTCCAAACAGCTCCACTAACTAGGGACCAAGCATTTAAACATATGAGCCTATGGGGGCCATTCTCATTCAAACCACCACAGTCATGGTACTTATCACATCAATAAAAAGTATATGCCAACCTGACTTGTTTGAGACATAGGAAGGCCTCTGAACTGTGGAGACAATTGCTAAAGATGCCTACTGCTGTGCTCAACAAGGAAAGAGGAAAACTCTCCAGAGGAGAGATTTTGATAATGTAATAGAAGCAGTGGATGAATTTGCTTTTCTAGAAGGCACTTTGAATTGATTGTGGAGCTGGATGATTTTGTGAGCCTTTGCTGCATCTGTTATCTTTTCCCTCTGTAAGCTTCAGCTTTGGAGAGAGTTTGCACATATACACAATCTTCTTATTCTTTTAACCAAGACAGAAGAAGCAGTGATCTCTTGGACAACATTTTCAACAAAGTCTTCCATTACTTGAGTCTGTTTTCCAAGTCAGTCCAGGATGTAGCTGATGATATTTATGCAGAAATGAAAGGACCATTCTGCTTTGGTGGTTCATGGAAGACTTTGGTCAGCTTCAAAAAAAAAAAAAAAAAAAAAAAAAAAAAAAAAAAAAAAAAAAAAAAAAAAAAAAAGAAAGAAAGAAAGAAAAGAAAAAAGTATGACAGCAGTGATTCACGATATGTTGGGATTCACTCTTTTGTACCCGTTCTTCCTCTATTGAACTTCATCCTGTCCATTCCAAATACTTTTTGTACCTTGAAGAATTTTGTTCAGGAACTGCTTGCTTACCACACCCACAATGGAAGGTAATATCCATTTGCCTAAGTCTCTTTGGTTTCTTGGAACTTACACCTTACAAACAAGTATAGTATAAGTGCCTCTAGAATTGACTTCGTTTTCTTTCTCTTCTCTCCCCTTTTTACTTAAACTTTTTTACTACATTTATTTGTTTTGTATATATGTATACATATAAATAAATAAATAAATATGACATATAAATACAGACACACACACATGCTCATAATCTCTCTCTTCCTCTTTCTCCCTCCCCCTCCCTCCTTTCAAGGTCTTATTTAACACAGACTGACATGCAAGTAACTATGTCATTGGTGAAGGTGATCATGAACTTCTAATTCTCTCACTTGCACTTTTTGAGTGCTGAGATTACTACCATGCCCAATTTCTGTGATGCTGAGGCTAGAACCCCAGAATTCATGCATAGTAGGCAGGCACTTGGACAGTTGAGCTTTATTTTCAACCCAACTGCATATTTCTTATGAAAGACTTTAGGAAGATTACGTGTATGAGAAGTACCTGGTTTAGCCTGTGTGCACTTTCCAACTGAGATGGAAGAACTTGGAAGAAGGAGCATGAACATGTAGATTCTGACCATGGTGCTGAACCCAGAGCAGACCAGCAACATCGCAATCAGCACTGTGGACAGCAACTGGGGAAGCTGCTCTTTTGAGGTTGCAGCCCTAGAAAAGTACAAGGGGATAGTTACTTGCATCTGGATTTAGGGCATATCCAGGGAAGGATTCAGAATTTAGCAGGAGGTGGCAAAGCTAAAGACAAGGGTGATGTCCAAATAGATCATGAAATATTGCTCTGTGCAGACAGTATCTTTTCCCCACAGTATTGCCCTTGCTCCAGGACAAGTAAGAAGAGCAAACAGGGAAGCTGCAGACTTGCATTAGTCTTCTCTCAGTGTTGATGAATGTACACTGCAGGTACAGGGAGAATGTTTGTAACATACCATGCTTTTGTCAGCTTGCAATGTAGCTGTTTCCTACAGGTTGGGCCTAACTGTTGGGGTCCTGAAACAAAGCAGCTTTGATTTCATGAAGATCATGGGGTCCCATCTATTTCAGGGATTTATATAAGAAGTGAAAAGTTGCTAGGTGTGGGATATGTAAGGTTTTAAGAGAACTTTTTGGTGTAGCTGTCTTGGAATCACCATGTTTTTGTAAGTGATATATTGAATGCTTCTGTAAGGGACCCCAAGCAACTCATTAGTTTACCAAGTTGGACTGGCATGGAATCTTTTCTTTGGTTTGTCGGTTTCTTAACAGGAGTGAATAGGGATTATGTTATTTTAATTTTTAATATTTTTTCTCTTATTATTATTAATCACCCCATTCATTAACATCTCAAATGATATCCCATGTTCTGGTTACCCCTCCACCACCCTCTATTCCCACATCTGCCCTCTCCCTCCCTTTTGCCTGTATGAAAGTGCTCCCCCACCCACAATCTCCTGCCCCACTACTCCAGCATCTCCCTACTCTGGAGCATCAAACCTTCCCAGGACCAAGGGCCTCCCTTCCCATTGCTGTCAGGTAAGGTCATTCTCTGCTACGTAGGTATCTGGAGCCATGGATCCCTCTAGGTACATTCCTTGGTTGGTGGTCTAGTCTCAGGGAGAACTGGGTGGTCAGGCCAGCCTAGGTTGTTCTTCCAATGGGGTTGCAATTCCCCTCCACTCCTCCAGTCCTTCTGCTAGCTCCCTGACCAGGTTCCCTGAGTTCAGTCTGATGGCTGGCTCTAAGCATCTACATCTGTGTTTGTCAGTTGCTGGCCAGACCTCCCTAGGAACTGCCACACTTGGTTCATGTCTGCAAGAGCCTCTTGACCACAGCAGCAGTGTTTGGTTTGGTGTCTGCAGACATGATGGATCCCCAGGAGGTGCCATTCCCTGGGTGACCCTTCCTTCAGTCTCTGTTCCATATTTTTGTCTCTGTTCTTCCTTTGCATAGGACTATTTCTGGGTTAAAAAAACTTTGCAGTGGGTGGGTGGCTCCATCCCTTGGCCAATCCTACATCCAGTAGAGGGCTAATATCCAAAGTATACAAAGAACTCAAGAAGGCAGACTCCAGAGAACCAAATAACCCTATTAAAAAGTGGAGTACAGAGGTAAATAGAGAGTTCTTAGCCAAGGAATTCTCAAATGGCTGAGAAACACTTAAAGAAATGTTCAACATCCTTAGTCATTAGAGAAGTGTAAATCACAACGACCTTGAAATTCAAGCCTACCTACTGCAGGTAGTCTCAACAAGTTCTAGCTCCCCCTCCCCCTTCTCTGTTCATTATGGCTAAAGTCAATCCTATTGGGTCCTGGGAGCCTCATGTTTCTCTGGTGTCTGGGACTCTCCAGTGGCTATCCCCAGTTGTTCATCCCCCCTGCTACCTACTTTTATTCATTTTCCAGACCCTCTGTACCTCTCTCATATCTCTTCCAGATTCTGATACTGTCACCTTTATTTCCTCCTCCTCCTCCTTTCTCCCTCCCTTGTCCCCTTCTCCTTCCATCTCCCACAATCATCCTGTTCCCCCCTCAATGCAGGACTGAAGCATCCACCCTGTGATCTTCCTTCCTTCTACTATCCATACAGTCTGTAGAGTGTATCATAGGCATTGTGAGCTTCTGGGCTAATATTCACTTATTAGTGAGTACATACTGTTCTTTTGTGTCTGGGTTACCTCACTCCAGATGATACTATCTAGTTCCATCCATTTGCTTAAGAATTTCATGAAGTCGAGGGGAGCCGCAAGTCATTGGTTTGTTTGTTTGTTTTTTTTTTTTTGGTTTTTCAAGACAGGGTTTCTCTGTGTAGTCCTGGCTGTCCTGGAACTCACTATGTAGACCAGGCTGGCCTAGAACTCTGAAATCTGCCTGCCTCTGCCTCCCAAGTGCTGGGATTACAGGCATGCACTACCACTGACCGGTGAAGTCATGGTTTTTAATAGCTGAGTAGTACTCCATTGTATAAATGTACCACATTTTCTGTATCCATTTCTCTGTTGAAGAACATCTGGGTTCTTTCAAGCTTCTGGCTATTATAAATAAGGCTGCTATGAACATAGTGGAGCATGCACCCTTGTTACATGTTGGAGCATCTTTTGGGTATATGCCTTGGAGTGGTATAGCTGGGTCTTCAGGTCCTATATCCAATTTTCTGAGGAACGGCCAGACTGATTTCCAGAGTGGTTGTACCAGCTTGCAATCCCACCAGCAATGGAGGAGTGTTCTTCTTCTCCACATCCTTAGCAACATCTGCTGTCATCTGCATTTTGGATCTTAGCTTTTCTTTCTGCTGTGAAGTAGAATCTCAGGGTTGTTGTGATTGCATTTCTTTGATGACTAAGGATGTTGAACATTTCTTTAAGTGTTTCTCAGCCATTTGAGAATTCCTTGGTTAAGAACTCTCTGTTTACCTCTGTATTCCACTTTTTAATAGGGTTATTTGGTTCTCTGGAGTCTGTCTTCTTGAATTCTTTCTATACTTTGGATATTAGCCCTCTATTGGATGTAGGATTGGTAAAGATCTTTTTCCAATCTGTGGGTTGCCATTTTGTTCTATTGACAGTGTCCTTTGCTTTATAAAAGCTTGTTAATTTTATGAGGTACCATTTGTTGATTGTTGCTCTTAAAGCATAAGCCATTGGTGTTTTGTTCAGGAACTTTCCCCTGTGCTCAAGTATTCAAGGCTCTCCCCCACTTTCTCTTCTATTAGATTCAGTGTATCTGGTTTTATGTGGAGGTCCTTGATTCACTACAACTTACTTTTTGTACAAGGAGACAAGAATAGATCGATTTGCATTCTTCTACATGCAGACTACCAATTGAACTGGCACCATTTGTTGAAAATGCTGTCTTTTTTTCACTGAATACTTTTAGCTTCTTTGTCAAAGATCAAGTGACCATAGGTATGTGGATTCTTCTCTGGGTCTTCAATTCTATTACATTGATTTACTTGCCTGTTTCTGTACCAATACCATACCTTTTTTGTTTTTTTTTGTTTTTTTTTTT
>NW_022196904.1:1301407-1311939 GCF_008632895.1 Mastomys coucha
TGTAGTACAGCTTGAGGTCAGGGATGGTGATTCCCCCAGAAGTTTTTTTATTGTTGAGAATAGTTTTTCCTATCCTGTGGTTGTCCAGCAGCCACAAGTACGAATGGGTTCTCTGGAATGGGGTCAAGGTCCTGGAAAACCATTTTGGGGTATGGGAACCACGGGAAGGATTCATAAAAATTAGCCAAACACAGATGTGTTTCAATCAGCCATCTTTCATTCAATACACATTGTTACACGCAAAACAAGGTAGAATAGTTAAGGCAAAACCCCTCCCCTAAGTTCATCAGCAACTTGGCCCAATCAGCAACTTCTCCTTCAGTCTCTGGAAGTGGGACTTCCAGCGTAACTGGAACTTGGAGAGAGGCGTGGCAATTAGCAGGACACAGGCAGAGAGGCGTGGTTATCTGTGGCAAGGCAAGGTCTGAGGAACCAGAGCTCAGCTGAAGGAGGGTCACAATTCCTCCCTTTTTATTTAGAAAATAACAGGACACAGGCATACTCAAAGAGCACAGTTTTGCATGGGAATTCTCATGGTGCTTTGATGAATATCACTAGTAGTATAAGATCTATGGCAAATCTGTTTACCTGTCTTTGGGCACACGCACACCTATTTGATGCTGCAAACTAGGCTTATTACGTGTTTTTTTTCAAAAAAAAAAAAAAAACACAGCCACTTGGTGTGTGTGCCTCTGTCTTAGGTTGATACTGCCAGAGACCTAGACGAAGAGACAGATTTCCAAAATGCACCCCGTCCATGCCTCCAATGTCAAGACATGCCTTTATCGCCTGCAAAGTCCAGGAACTGCCATTATCTCTCTGGGGTCTACTCTTTCTGAAGTCCACATGAGGCAGCACTGGTGTGCTGGTGGGCAGCTGGGCGTAGACACCTAATTGAGTGAAATTAGGTGAAATAGTAGCTCCCAAGTTAGGAGCCTTTGCAATAGCTTTGCCTTCAATAGGCCGTCAATTCAGTTGTAAGTAAGTAATTTTCATGTTAGAAGCTCTGAGATTGAGCTAAAGTGTCTGTGTGCTCGGACTGAGCTTGCTTTTTAGATAAGAAGGCTCCGGGAATGAGCGAATTTTGATTGTCTTTGTACTCCGGGATTGAGTTTGCTTGAGATACAAACTTAAAAGTTTGAAAGTAACATTAACTTAAAGATGTCTCAGGCACTTGGTTGCAAATTAGCAACATTTAGGCTCAAGGCTTGGCCTCTAGGTGTAGAGGGAAGCCACTGTTGACTCTTAGCAAAAGGTGGAGGCTATTTTAGCCAAGTAAACTTGGTTGGCTAAAACATGTGTATAAAAAAGATTTTGTGTCTATATCCACTTGACAAATTAATGTATTAGGCAGCCATTGTGTTCCAACATAAACGGAGCCCCTTCCCCAGATCAAAGTGCAGTTAAGAATAAATGTGTTAGTAAGTGGAGTAACATGCCATTTTATCATGGCATAAAAACTGAAAATGTGTGGATGCCAATGGTGATCTGCAGCAGACTGACTTTTAGCATCAGACTGAAAAAAATATATTTTAAAACAGGTGAAAGCAAAATATGCCTTTTAAAGCAAACAAAAAGCGAGGCATGCCTTAAAACAGCCAAAAAATGAAATATTTTTCAAAATATTTAAAAAATGATATATGGTTTTGGAGGTAACTTGTAAGTGGAGTGCATATTCCCCCTCCTTATAACATTAAAAATGAAATTCTCAAAGTGCAAAGTGCACATTGAGTAAATATTGTCTCTGAGAATTATAAATTATTATAGAAATATGGGTAACATTAAATTGTTGACAAAATGTCTTAAGTGCTTGACTATAATAGTCAATTTCATAATCCATTTTAATCTGACTAGGAACATTAAATATAGAAATATAATATAGAGAATAAACAATTAATATTTTGATGTTTTTTATGTTAAAACAATAGTAACTTGAAAGTCTGAGAAGGAATTAATAGTCACATGTGTATATTTTACTTTTAATTTTGAAATAAAAATTATATTTTAAAAATGTCTAAATATCATAGGTAATAGAGAGCTCAGATACATATATGTACCCTCATATCAATATATAAATTAAGGCTTAATTTTAATACTTGATAAATAGAAACTACAGCACACAATTTGATTGTTTCTGCTGACATGGGGCAGAAATCATGAGAATAAAACATGTGACTTATATACAAAATTTTTCATAAAAAGGCTATAGAAGTAATATATTGTTACAGGATGTATACATAAGTTTATAGGAAATATAAAAGTATGTATACAAACGAATTATAACAAGTTGTTTACTTTGGAAAAATATCAATTTTTGTCTAAAAATCTTTACTATGTAATTGGCCAAATTTCAATTAATATTTTGCAATAACCAAATTAATTGCTCTTTGAAAAGATAGATGTCTCTTCATTTTTTAATGAATGAAAAAATGTTTTAAAACATTTTTTCTAAAATACCTTTATGAATCTATCATATAATTTTTCATTAAAATACAACAGCTTTGTAATAAGATGTTAAAACTTTATTAGAATATGAGAGAAGCTGCATTTATACTAATGCTCTCTTTTGCCAAAGAATTGCTGTGGGCAAAAACTAAACATGATTGTCATTGATCATGATTGACAACAAGTGATAGAAATTTTTTCTGATATCTGCAAAGCTGTTTGTCTCACCAGTTAATTTTTATTAAAGGATTAAGTCTTATGGTGAGCTTAAGATGAGGTCTTAGCCAAACCTAACTTGAAATAAGCAATTTATGTAGCTGAGGCTTTAATAGTTAACTTACACTGAGAAATTTAAAGTTTTTAGCTTCTTGTACTGAGCAGAGACAAAGAAATTATATATAAGATTTTTAGCCATTTTCAAAGGCAACATTTTTTAAAATATAGATTCACTAGAAATAAAATCTTTAAAATTACTAAGATGTAGAGGGAAAATCATCCTTAAATATTTAATAACTCTACATGAAATAGGCAAGCCAGATTGTAATATTTCTATAAGTTCCATGACTTCATTGATTCTCCGTAAGTCTCAAGTTTAAAATTACTTTGAACTACACCTAGATAGATCTGTAATAATGCTGTTTCTGTCTTAAAAATGATTTCCCTGAGGTAAGGGAGAGACAAAATAAGGAAGACTTCCCTAGGCCTGGTTAGTACAACAGCAAGCTTAAAACATTTTTTATAACCTTGGTGCTGTAAAAGCATTGCTTGTAACGAAAAGAAACTTTACTTGAGTGGCTCTGAACAGTTTTTAGGGCACAAACCTTTATCCAATTTAAAATTTTGTTTTTACCACTCTTATCTGATTAAGTTAGTTTTTAAAGATGGCTGCAGGCCCATACTGGTCATAGCTGCCTTTTTTTTTTTTTTTTTTTTTTTTTTTTTTTTTTTTTTTTTTTTTTTTTTTTTTTTTTTTTTTTTTTAACTTTTACTACTCTTGTAACCATCTTAATTACAAAATATAGGTGAGTTAAGATATTCAAGTTTGCGATTAGGCAGCAAACTGCAGCCAGTAGAACACTGTCAAGTTTAACCATACTTTCTTAATTTCTTATGTAATATTAAGTCATAACTATAACCTTTAGAAAGTAAAATCCAATTGTAAACAATTTATATTCTTTAAAATCAATATTAAAAACATTACATTTACTTTACAAAGTTTTTTAAGTGTCTCCCTGTTTTTGAATTGTAGTTAGCAAGCTTGGGTCATTGTGAGATAACTTCTCAGAGCATGCCAGGTCACTGGAAGGTAAAATCTTGGTGTTAACTGTTAAGCTACGTGGCACAGTGCCTTTACCGATTGCCTGGTACAAAGCCCATAACTTAAAGTATAGCTATTATGATATTAAGTGGCTACTAAATTAAACAGCTGTTTTGAATTTTAGCACCTGGTGCATGACCTGTAACTTAAGTCTTGGCCTTTAGACTGTGGTAAATGGCTGTAAAACTCTAGCTGGGGTTGCCTGCTAAGATTTTGGCCCTCTTGGCTGATTTACGCCGTGTGTTATTTGAGTTACCAGCTTTAAACTAGCTTTTAGTTACTGATGTAACAATGTTTTACCATACCCAATATCTCATAGGTCAATAATCACACAGAGCATATTTATATCTTTAGGACTAGTTAGAAACTAAATGAAATCTTATAAATTTAGATCAATTAAAGAATTTAGAACTTAGCTTTTAAGCACCTTTTAAAAAACAGCCTTTTAGCAGTGTGACTTAGATCAGCCTTTGCTTTACCTTTTAGCTTCAATCTCTCTATCTCCCATGTCATTTGTATAATTTAGGAATCTGCTTGTTTCTGCCTCTCAAGCGCTGGGATTAAAGGCGTGTGCCATCACTGCCTGGCCAGATTCTTATCTAAGTATTTTTACCTGCTTCTGGAAAGAGCAGAGTTCCATCTCCTTGAAACTGCCTCTGGGGTACTTCCGAAATCTGTGGGAAGAATATACATATACCCTCTTCTCAAGGTGATTAAAAACATCTGGGCATAATTATGTCTGGTTGTAGGGTGCCATCCTTGGCATCCAAACTTAAAATTTTTTAAAAATGAAAAAGTATGATTTAAATAATGTGTATAGGGATACAACTTACCCTTATTCTGTTTTTAAACTGAGTGCAATGTGCACGTTTAACAATTACTGATCTCTGAGAACATAAAGAAATCTCATCATGCCCATGGCTGGCAATTGGCCTGCCGTCAAATTACATCAAGTGGCTGTGAGAATCACTGGCCTGTAATTTATCTTTATGGCCACCAGATGGCTCTAAGTCTTTGTGAAACCTTAGGTAGTAATGGCACTGCGCAGGGACTGCGTGCGCCTCCAGAGGAGGCGAGGTTGTGCTGGCCAGCTAGCCGAGAGTGGAGGACTAAATGCACGCACGGGCCCCCACTCCAGCTCGCATGCTACTGGGCCTGCTCTGTTTGGTGGAGAGGGCCAGGCTCTGCCGCTCTGCCGTGCCCACTCCGCGGAGCCCCAAATCCTTGGCCGCAGTAAATTCCTGCCTGAGGCCGGTGTTACTGGCCTGGGTCAACTCTGTCCAGAACTCCCGGACACTCATACACAGGCTCTCCGCTGAGCGCACCGCAGTGCCCAAACCATCCCGGGAACAGCATGGTCTCTCCACCACAAAAGCACCCAGTGTCTTGGAACTCAGTCCATAGACCAGGCTGGCCCCGAACTCAGAAATCTGTCTCTTTCCCACAGTATTTTTGCCGGGGCTGGGCTCTTGCCCCTGGCTACTGCCTCCTTCAGCAAATCCCATCGGTGGCGTGCGCTGCCACAACCAGTCCGCGAGCTTTTGTTGTCCCCGCTAGGGATCTCTCGGAAGATCCAGTGTATGGAGCAGACTAATGCAGGCCACCCATCTGCTGAGCTTGATCAGGGCAGGCAGGGCCCCCGCCGCCACGTAGACCACATGTAAAACAAGACAAAAACGCAAGACATCCGCATTCACTCATCAAGATAGGACAGACAGATTTACATGTAACATGTAACAAGAACAAAAACCAGGACTTTCTCTTGAAAGAACCACAGGGAGCGGTGAACCTCGGCACAGCTCTGCAAGGCACGCAGCCAGCACTGCACGACCCGCCTCTCCTGCGCTATACCTTCACCTCAGGGGAAGTGTTACCTTTCCAAACCTGGAGCCTACTTAGGAAATGTCTGGGTAACCTCAGAGCTAGTCAAACTTCCATAACCCTGCAGCCTAATTACCTACTGTGAGAAGTGGCTACATCCATTTCCTTGTTCCTTTCTTTCCAAACTTTGCCCTTTTTATGTACCTTTATCTATTTATTTATGCTCTACCCTGCCTGCCTGTGTGGCCCCCACAGCCACTGGACAACCGCCTGTTCCCAGTCCTGACTGTCTACTGCTACCAAATTCCCTAAATAAGAGACCACCACCAGGCCAGTTTGGCCTCAACTTACCCCAGCAAACCTGCCGTTCCATCTTTATATATTTTTTTCTGAGAGGCCTCTCGAGGTAGCGGGGTCCCTTTTTCCTCCAACTCCAGCCCCACGCTCAGGCACCAATCTGTAGCCATCCAGCAGCCACAAGAACAGAATGTGTTTTCTGGAATGGGGTCAAGGTCCTGGAAAACCATTTTGGGGTACGGGAACCGCAGAAAGGATTCATAAAAATTAGTCAAACACAGATGTATTTCAATCAGCCACCTTTCTTTCAATACACGTTGTTACAAGCAAAACCAGGTAGAATAGTTAAGGCAAAACCCCTTCCCCAAGTTCATCAGCAACTTGGCCCAATCTGCAACTTCTCCTTCAGTCTCTGGATGTGGGACTTCCGCCATAACTGGAACTTGGAGAGAGGTGTGGCAATTAGCAGGCCGCAGACAGAGAGACATGGTTATTTGTGGTAAGGCGAGGTCTGAGGAATCAGAGCTCAGCTGTAGGAGGGTCACACTATCCTAGGTTTTTTGTTGTTCCAAATGAATTTGAAAATTGCTCTTACTAATTCTATGAAGAATTGAGTTGGAATTTTGATGTGGATTGCATTGAATTTGCAGATTGCTTTTGGTAACATGGCCATCTTTATTATATTAATCCTGCCAATCCATGAGCATGGGAGATCTTTCCATCTTCTGAGATCTTTGGTTTCTTTCTTCAGGGACTTGAAGTACTTGTCATATAGATCTTTCACTTGCTTGGTTATAGTCACATCAAGATATTTTATAGTGTCTGTGACTATTGTGAAAGATGTTGTTTCCCTAATTTCTTTTTCATCCTTTTTATCCTTTGAGTATAGGAAGGTTATTGATTTGTTTGAGTTAATTTTATATCCAGCCACTTTGCTGAAGTTGTTTATCAGCTCTAGGAGTTCTCTGGTAGAATTTTTGGGGTCACTTATGTATACTATCATATCATCTGAAAATAGTAATAATTTGACTTCCTCCTTCTCATTTTGTATCCCTTTTACATATGTGGATACCCTTACATTTGAGGACTAGATGTTCAGAATTGAGAGTTCATCCTTTGATAAGTATGTAGTGTCCTTCACTATCCTTTTTTGATAACTTTTGTTTGAAAGTCTATTTTGTTGAATATTAGAATGGCTACTCCAGCTTGTTTCTTGGGACCATTTGCTTGGAATTTTTTTCCCATACTTTTTCTTTCAGGGCATGTCTGTCTTTGACTTTGACATGTGTCAAAGGTGTGTGTTTGAGGTTGTATGCAGCAAAATGCTGGATCCTGTTTACATACTCAGTCTACTAGCCTATGTCTTTTTATTAGGGAATTGAATCCATTGATGTTGAGAGATATTAGAAACCAGTGCTCATTGCTTCCTGTTTTTTTTGTTGTTAAAGTTGGAATTATGTATATGTGTTTCTCTTCTTTGTGGGGTTGATGTGAAAAGATTAATTTCTTGCTTTTACTTGGGTGTAGTTTTCCTCCTTGTGTTGGACTTTTCCTTCTATTTTCCTCTGTATTCTGGATTAATAGAAAAATACAGTTTAAGTTTTGCTTTGTTTTGGAAAACTTTGGTTTCTCCATCTCTGGTAATTGTGAGTTTTGTTGGGTATAGTAGCCTGGGCTGGCATTTTTGATCTTTTAGGGTCTGTATGACATCTGCCCTGGATCTTCTGGCTTTTATAGTCTCTGGTGAGAATTATGGTGTAATTCTGATAGGTCTGCCTTTATATGTTACTTGACCTTTTTCCCTTACTACTTTCAATATTCTTTCTTTGTTTTGTGCATTTGTGTTTTAATTATTATGTGACAAGTGGAATTTCTTTTTTGGTCCCACCTATTTGGTGTGCTGTAGGCTTCTTGTATGTTTATGGGCATTTCTTTCTTTAGGTTGTGAAAGTTTTCTTCTATAATTTTGTTGAAGATGTTTGCTGGCCTGTTGAGTTGGGAATCTTCATTTGCTACTATACCTATTATTCTCAGGTTGAGTATTTTCATTGTGTCCTGGATTTCTTGAGTGTTTTGAGATAGGAGCTTCTTGCTTTTTGTATTTTTCTTGACTGTTGTGTCTATGTCTTGTATTGTATCTTCTGCCCCTGAGATTCTCTCTTCTATCTCTTTTATTCTGTTAGTGATGCCTGCATCTCTGACTCCTGTTATCTTTCTTAGCTTTTCTATCTCCAGGGCTATTTCCCTTTGAGTTTTCTTTAATGATTCTACTTCCATTTTTAGATTAATTTTTAGTTCTGTTCAACTCCTTCACCTGTTTCATTGCATTGTCCTGTATTTCCTTAAGGGATGTGTTTTCTCTTTAAGGGCTTCTACTTGTTTACTTCTGTTCTTCTGCATTTCTTTAAGGGGGTTATTTATGTCCTTCTTAAAGTCCTCTATCATCTTCATGAAATGAGAGTTTAGTTCTGAATCTGGTTTTAACTGTGTGTTTAGATATCCAGGACTTCCTGTGGTGGGAGAACTGGGTTCTGATGTTGCCAAGTCAAATTAGTTTCTGTTTCTTTTGTTCTTGTGTTTGCCTCTTACAATCTGGTTATCTCTGGTACTATCTGGCTTCCCTGTCTCTGACTGGAGCCTGTACTTCCTGTGATCCTGTGATCCTGGGGAGTTGAGCTGGGGGGGTCAGGCTGCAACTGGAGTGTGGGCTGCATGGGATCAGGTCTCTGTTGCTGGCCAGCACAGGTGTGAGTTGGAAGGTGCCCAGGTCTCTGTATAGGCAGGAATTTGCTTCCCTGGGTCTCAGAGGTTCCAGTACACTGAGTCTTCTGGTAGAATTTAAGGTCTCACCTATGTAGCTGGATATGTTTGAATACTTGGGGGAGGGGATAAGAGGGGAGGGGAGTAAAGCTGCAGTTGGGGAGTGTGTTGTGAGGGATCTGGTCCATTGCTATGTCTCTGCTCCCAGCTAGAATAGGTGGGAGCTGGAAGGTGCCTGGGTCTCCACCTGGGTAGGAATCTGCTTGGCATTTTTGTTTCTTTCTTTCTTTCTTTGTTTGTTTGAGACAGGGTTTCTCTGTGTAGCACTGGCTGTCCTGGAACTCACTCTGTAGACAGACTGGCCTCAAACTCAGAAATCTGCCTGTTTCTGCTTCCCAAGTGCTGGGATTAAAAGCATGTGCCAATGTACCACCACTGCCTGGCTGGCATCGTTTTTTTTTTTAATATCTCTTATATCTTGTATAAGTCACACACACACACACACACACACACACACACACACACACAATTGATCACACAGTTATTGAGACTACCAAGTCTAAAACTGGCGTGTGTGTGGAGGGTGTGAAGAGATGGCACAATGGTCAAAATGGCTGCTCTTCCAGAGGTCCTGAGTTAAATTGCCAGCAATTGCATGGTGGCTCACAGTCATCTGAAATGGGATCCAATGTCTTCTTCTGGCGTGTCTGAAAACAGCTACAGTGTACTCATTTACATAAAATAAATAAATCTTTAAAAAATGGCATGTGGACTCAACAAGTTTGAAAACTCAGGGAAAAAGTAACTTGATATTCAGAGTAGAGACTGCTAGTACAGTTTCTTCTTGCTTAGAGAACATCATTCCCTTGTTCCATTGGATGAAGTGCATTCACATTCTTAGGGTTAATATTGCTGTGATCAAACCAAAAAAAAAAAAAAAAGAACTTTGGGCATGGGAAAGATTTATTTGTCTTGCAATTCTGCATTGTAATTCATAATTGAAAGACGTTGGGACAGGAACTCAAACAGGGCAGGGATCTGGAGGCAGGAACTGATGCAGAAGCCATAAAAGGTACTGCTTATTGGATTACTCCTCATAGCTTGATAGCCTATTATTTTCTTAATTTTTTAAAATAAAAGCCAGGACCACCAGATAAGGGTGGTACCACCCAGAATGGGCTGAGTCCTCCCATATTAGTCACTAATTAAGAAAATTTCTGTGGGCTTGCCACAGCCCATTGGGAATATTTCCTCAATTGAGGCTCCCTCCTCTCTGTTGACTCTAGTTTGTGTAATGCTGGCATGAAAAGAGCTGCTATAGATACAGGAACTCTGCCAGCCCAGTGGCTTGGGTTCCTTCAGGTCTCTCTGGGTTGGTGTACTGAGCAGACCTTGGGCTCAAGCTCTGCAGTCAGTCCCACAACACCCAGAGGAAGCTACTCTCCCAGGTGCTCTGACAAGCCCAGAATCAGTGGTGAGGAGGAACCAACATCTGTCCAAACACCTGGAGTAACTGGGACCAGTGGGACTAGGCACAGCAAAACTCCACCAGCCCAGTGACTTGGGTTCCTTCTGGTCACCCAGATCAGGATCACAGGATCCCAGAATCACAGGATCACAGAGACAGCTTGACTCTGAGGAGTTCTGATCCAAACAGGATCACAGGAAGGACAGGCTTCAGTCAGATTTAGCAAGGGCAGGTAGCACTAGAGATAACCAGATGGCAGGTGGGCCAACTTAAGAAAATAAACAACACAAACAAAGATTACTTGGCATCATCAGAATCCAATTCTCCCATCATAGCAAGTCCTGGACACACGATTACACTGGAAAAGCAAGATTCAGATATAAAATCACTTCTCATGGTGATGATGCAGGACTTTAAGAAAGA
>NW_022196904.1:1312433-1329041 GCF_008632895.1 Mastomys coucha
ATATACTGGACCAGAAAAGAAATTCCTCCTGTCACATAATAATCAAAACACCAAATGCACTAAACAAAAACAGAATTTTAAAAACAGTAAGGGAAAAAGGTCAAGTAACATATAAGAGCATGCCTATCAGAATTACACCAATTTCTCACCAGAGACTATGAAAGCTAGAAGATCCTGGACAGATGTCATACAGACCCTACAAGAACAAAATGCCAGCCCAGGCTACTATACCCAGCAATACTCTCAATTACCATAGATGGAGAAAACAAGATATTTCATGACAAAACAAAATTTACACAATATCTTTCTACAAATCCAGCCCTACAAAGGATAATAGATGGAAAACACCAACATAAGGAGCAAAGCTATACTTTAGAAGAAACAAGAAAGTAATCTTTCAATAAATCCACACAAACCCAGTTCCACCTCTTACAATAAAGACAACATGAAGTGACAATTACTTTTTCTTAATACCTTAATATGAAAATTAATATTACCAACATATCCTAATCGATTGAAATCCAATAATATGAGGAATTAGAAATTTGTTGATTGTTATCCAATGGTCTCTCTAATTTGGTAATTGGAGAAATAGGTCCAATATTGTACAATCTATATACACTTTCATCTTGTTTGTTTGTGACAGTGTCTGACTGTGTACAACATAAGGGTCTTGAAATCTTGCTTCTCCTATCTCAGCATCTCTATTAGCAGTATTGTTTATTTCATGTTTTTACACTATATGATGGTTTTCAGAACAGCTTATATATTTCAAGAGTATTTATATACCCAAAAGAAACATAGACGACTAACTAGGGAGGTGGCTTGTAAGAGAACAATAAAGAGTGAGACTGAATGTTTTGCTTGACATTTGTAACTCTTGTATCAAGTTTGAAGAAGAGGACTTTATGAGTTACTCTTTTTCTGAGATGAATGCTTTTCCAAAATATCACAACTAATGAACCAAATTCTTACCCTCACCTAATGTCTGTGCCACCCCCCAAGCAGAACCATTGTTCATTGAAACAGTTGGTGAATGACTTTATGGATAGGCCATCTTAATACCTATACCATTTCTTAAATGAATGTAACCTGTTCTCTGTGTGCTGAGAATAACATCACTCACTCAAGTCAAATACTTTTGACCATAGCAGGAAGTCTGTATCCAAAAACTGTGCCTACAATTCATTTCTTTGTGCAGCAGAACTATCAACTCTCAGCTTAGCTACGATGGAGGTAAAATCCTTTGGTGATGTGAAGGTCATTGAAATACAGCCTTATTACAATGAACTCCAATATCTAAAAATTGTTCTTATTTTGGGCTTTTACCGCAGTAAGAGCCAAGATTTTAAACTCTACTAAGTACAAAACAAGCAAACAAAAATACTTTATATATATATGTTCATTTAAGAAAATACTAGTAGTGATGTATTATTTTGAAATATACAGTTAATATGCTTGGAGTTTTTTAAAATTTATATTGAGAAAAATGTATTTTCACTATTGCTGTAGACAAGTGTCTACATAAGACTGTTAAATTGATTGTTGTTTTATATCAAACAACTTTTATAATTCTTATTTTTATTGTTATAATATTTTATAAATTTGAAAGAATATGACAAAAAAAGATATTGTAGGTATTGAAGGGGGGTTCTCTGGGAGTAATTGGGGTACAAAAGGGAAACAAGTATGTGATTTGATTCTAGTTACTTAAAATATGTTTTTAAATGTTAACAAATTCAGATAAATTGAAATCATGCAACTTTCCTCATCATAATGCAATAAAAGTCAAAAAAAAAAGAGCTGGTATATTCACATTATGGGATATGTGTGATTTGTTTCATTGGAAGAATAAATAGTTTAAATTTAATTGTAACCCAAAATATCATCACGGGAGCCTTCAGAATAATATTTGACCATATGTCTGGGAGCAGTCACCCACCTGTTGTCACATGAAATTAATCATTCCAAGTCTAACCATGGTCAGTGCAGCACATACTTCTTCATCCCATACTTGCCCTACATGGAAATAATAATAAGGCCATAATTATATTTAATCAGATATGGCTATCCTTGGTATAAGTGGTATCTTAGCCTTTCTATCATTGTGACTATAAGCAAAGCAACTTTAGCTGAGAGGGTTTGTTTGAGCTTTCAGATTATAGTTCATCACTCATGAAAGTCAATGTATGAGCTCTCAGTAGAAGCCTGGAGACAGAAATAGATGTAGAGGCCTGGAAAGTCCACTGGTAAAGGCATAGCCCCAGTTGTAGAAGAAGCCCTGGGATTGAAGGATTCATGAAAGAGAAGTTAAGGTTTAACACCATGTGGCAGACTCAGAGTTCCTGAAGAGATTTCAAGAGAGGACATTGGTGAAAGTGGAGCCATGTTGCTTTGGAGACATCAGCATTTTGGAGATGCCAGTACAAGGGGATGGCATCTAATGACAGCAATTGAAGAATGGAGCTAGCCTGGGCCTACAAGAGATGCTACATAGAGTCAGAGAAATGAAGACCACTGGAGTCTAGAAGATTGTGTATCCACAACATCTGACCCTGGGCTTTTTACCCTGTTGCATTTTTAATTTGCTGATTGAAATGCAACTTCACTGGTTTTATCTTCTTGGAGTAAGAAAGTATGTAACTTATTTTGATTTTATGGTAGCCCACAGTTGAAGACATTGAACATTTTAGAAAGACTTTGAACTTTGAAAGAGACTGAATATTTAGAGGCTGAACTTTTAAAGTCTTAGAAATTTTAAAGGCTGTAGGACTTTTAAAAGTTGGAATGTTTTATATTGTGATGCTAAGATTAATATCTTATCTTGGGGATAAACAAGAAAGGGAAAGGTATGGTTTAATAGTAATGTGCTTGTTTGTCAGTTTGAGAAAGGCTCAACTTTCCTGGTTAGTTTTATGTTAGCTTGACACAGAGTCATTTGAAAAGAAAGAACATTAATTGAGACAATGTCTCCTTAAGATTGGCCTTCAGGCAAGTCTGTTGAGCATTTTCTTCATTAGTGGTTGATGTGGGAGATTCTAGCCCATTGTGGGTGGTATCATTCCTGGGCAGGTGGTTCTGAGGTATATAAAAAAGCAGACTGAGCTAGCCATAGGGAACAAGCCAGTAAGCTGCACTCATCCATGGTTGTTGCTTTAGTTCCTGTCTCTAAGTTTCTTGGGTTCCTGCCTTGACTTCCCCCAGGGATGGATGATGACCTGGAAGTGTAAGTTAAGTACATTTTTTATTTTCCAATTTGCTTCTAGTCAAAATCTTTAACACAGGAATGGAAAAGGAGCTAAGAAAACTACATATCAACTCACTAGAAGAGAATTAAATTATTTTTGAATCATGTTTGCATTTCTTGTTGGTATTTTGTTTATTTAAATTTTTTGAGAAATGTATACATGAGTAGGATTTATTTTCATCATAACTCCTCCTTCAACTTTATGTCTTTTCCCAACATGGCCAACTGAGATTCACAATCATATCTCAAATTCATTTCTTCTATACTTACACACATTCTACTGATTTCAATTAGTGGTGCCATATGCCACCCATGTTCTTAATATTTTGTGATTTAAGTCCTATGAAATAAAGTTGACAGTTTTGAAAACTTGTGCTCTAAATTTACAACATTTTGTTCCATATGGCTTATGATTACTACTGATGGCCGACTTGACAATATCTGGAGTTCCACTCATACCTTTGGCTATGTCTATGAGGAGTATCCAGCTTAGGTTCATGAGGATGGGAAAACCCTTCTTTTTTTTTTTTTAACTAATTATTCCATTCATTTACATCTCAAATGATGATATCCCACTTGCCATTTCCCCCTACACCAACCCCCATCCCATGATATCCCACTTCCTGGTTACCCCTCCATCAACACCCCCATCCCATATCTACCCTTCCCCCTCCCCATTGCCTGTATGAGAGTGCTCCCCCACCCACCCACACTCTGAAGCCCCACCACGCCAGCATCTCCATATGCTGGGAAATCAAACCTCCCCAGGACCAAGGGCTTCCCCTCCCATTATTGTCAGGCAAGGCCATCCTCTCCTACATGTGTATCTGGAGTCATGGATCCCTCCAGGTACACTCTGTGGTTTGTGGTCTAGACTCTGGGAAAACTGGTGGTCCGGCCAGCCGATGTTGTTTTTTCTATGGGGTTGCGATCCCCCTCTACTCCTCCAGTCCTTCTGCCAGCTCCCCAGTGGGGTCCCTGAGCTCTCACCAAAGGTTGGCTCCAAGCAACCACATCTGCATTTGTCAGTTGCTAGCCAGACCTCCCATGGAACAGCCACACTAGGTTCCTATCAGCAAGCCTCTTGACCACAGCAACAGTGCTGAGTTGCTGCAGACATGATGTTCTCCCCACGAGGGGGCATTCTCCATTGGCCCTTACTTCAGTCTCTATTCCATTTTTTGTCCCCGTTCTTCCTTTGGACAGGATCATTTCTGGGTTAAAAACTTTACGATGGGTGGATGGCTTCATCCCTTGACCAAGAACCATGCTTATCTACTGCAAGTGGTCTCAACAGGTTCTAGCTCCCCCTTCTCTGTGCATTATGGCATCCCCATTGGATCCCAGGAGCCTCAGATTTCCCTGGTTCCTGGGACCCTCCAATGGCTATCCCCAGTTCCACATTCCCACCTGCTACATATTTTTGTTTAATTTCCTGACTCTCTGTATCTCTCTGACATCTCCTCCAGTTCCTGATACTGATACTGCTCTCTTTATTTCCTCTTTTCATCTCTGCATCCCAGGTCCCCCTCTCCCTCCACTTCCCATGATAGTCCTGTTCCCCCCTCAATGTATGACTGAAGCATTCATACCCTGGAGGGAAGACCCTTCTTATATATAGGTGGCAATATTCCATGAGATAGAGTCTCTCACTTTAGAACAAGGTAAAAGTGAGACAAACATCTGCATTCATCTCTCTCTGCTTTCTGACTGAATGCCATGTGACCTGCCGCTTCATGCTTCTGCCACTATGATTTTCCTACCAAGATAGACTGTAGCCTGAGATGATGATTCAGTGTGGTGATTTGAATATGCTTGGCCCATGGAAAGTAGCACTACTAGAGGTGTGGCTTTGTTGGAATTGGTGTGGCCTTGTTGGAAGAAGTTCATCACTGTGGGCATGGGCTCTGAGGACCTATGCTTAAGCTCCGCACAGTATGGAGGGGAGCTTCCTTCTGGCTGCCTTTGGATCAAGACGCAGAACTCTTGGCTTCTCCAGCACTATGATAATGGACCGAACATCTGAAACTCTAAGCCAGCCCCAATTAAATATTTGCATTTATTTTATTTTATTTTATTTTTTGCTGTTGTTGAATTTATTACAGGAAGTTGACTGCCAAATGATGTATGATACTTCCAACTGTTATTAGGTGGTGATGCAGGTGAAGTCAAGGGTTGAGAAAGCAGTCAGGGTTTCTACAGGCAAGGTTCAAAGAGCCTCAGATGCCCTTCCTAGGAAGTGGCCATGCCAACAGGTCACTAGGCAGATGACATTCCGTACCAACAGACTCTGGGCACCAAAGTTCATAGCCAACTGAACACACTTGGGATGGGCTAAGCAGACTGATGCTGTACAGAGAGGGCACAGCCTTGTGCCATCCACCTCTCCTCTCTGCTGTGCTGAGCTAGACTCACTGCCGTAATCCAGCAGCCTATGCAGACATTTGTGCTTTCTTTAAGGGATACTTGGAAATATTCCCCAACGCCCAATTATTTCAAGATACTTTATTTTCAAAATGGGTCACAACGTAAGCTTTTGGCTCATTCTGCCAATGTAGAAGCTACAAATGCTTGCTTGAGGGGCACACGTTAGTTGTCTGAAAAGTGAATAAAAATCCACATAAAACAAATATTCAAAGTTTTCATAGGAACACAGTTAGTGTGACCCCCCATCTCCTAGCCTTCCATACTGCATTGATGCCAAACCTACTCTTACAAAGACATTCCAAACTAGCAGTAATTAAGTTCAATAGTCCCACCAAATGCCCTAATTCAAGTTAAACTTGCAGGTAAGAGCTACAAGAATGGCACCTATACATTGATCCTAGCAGAAGCATGGGTTTCAGGGTGACAGTCCATCCTGCTCTCCTGGGCACAAGACATAGGCAGAGTGCCATTATCCTGCTCTTCCACTTCCAGCGGGAAGCCATGGCTTTGGATCTGTTTCATGAGGTGCCATATTGGCTGTGACATTACATAGTAGATGTTTGGCCTCTGGAACCAACCTCTATTTGGATCACACATATAACTACCCCCTTTAGGGAGTAGAATACCTGGATTAAATTTAGTTGTTGATAGCTTCCGAGGAGGAGACAACTATTTTATCATTAATATTACACAACCATCTGTCTGAGCCTTAATTTTTTTTTTGAGGCACAAAGTCTTTATTGGGTTCACACCAGGAGTCCATTGGTCTTGAGGACCTCTGTGAACTTGCAGATTTTCTTCTCCACATTCTTTTCTGCCTGTTTCCGTAGCCTTAAGAGCTGCTTCTTCTTCCGATAGTGGATCTTGGCCTTTTCCTTCCATTTCTCCTCCAGAGTGGCTGTCGCTGCCTGGTACTTCCACCCGACCTCATGAGCCAGACGCCCCAGGTAAGCAAACTTCCTGGTAGGCTTCAGTCGAACGACCTTGAGGACAACAGGAACCACCATCCGCTTTTTCTTGTCATAGGGTGGAAGGATCCCATCCAACACCTTGAGGCGTTCCAGGGCAGCCTGGCCTCTCTTGGTCTTGTGGGGCAACATGCCTCGCACAGTGCGCCAAAAAATGTGGCTGGGGGCTCGGAAGTGATAGGGTCCTCGAGAGGGGTTGGTATTCATCCGCTTTCGGAGAAAGGCCAGATACTTTAACTTGTTTCTGTAGAAATGTCCAGAAATGTTGATGCCCTCACAGCGTACAACCACCATCTTCCGGCCCAGCAGTACCTGCTTGGCCACAATGGCCGCCAGGCGGCCCAGGAGATGGCCTCTGCCATCCAGTATCAGAACCTGCCCCTCCGCCATCTTCGGCAGCCGCCTGGGCCTGAGCCTTAATTTTTAATTATTCCTTTTTCTTTCATGATCTAGGTTTTTTCCTCTATTGACCAAATCATGTCTTCTTTAATATCTCCTTTCTAACTAAGCTGATTCATTCGTGCAGCTACCTCTGTTCTTTTAGGCCTGTGAAGCCCCTTATACAATTCATATTATATCTTTATATTTTGCATAATTGAGAAATCCTGTAAGGAAGAGTTTTTACACTGATTTATGTATTCCTGAAGTAGGAGGGAAGATGTAGGTTGATGAGTCATTCCTTCTACACACACTCCTGTATCCCACGTTGTATTCTGAAAATGAGAATGTTTACCTACTCCATGATCCTCACAGCCTAAGAGGAGATGTCAATGTCACAATCATCTAACATGGTACTGAGACAATTGGTAAATATTTGTCCCATGTCTCAAAGAGAAATGAGCACATTCAGTGAACGTTAGTATCCAGGCATGCAGACATTGTCAAGTGAGGATCTGTGGTCAGGAGAGAAGAGAAAGTGAGGAAGGAACAAAAGGGGGAATGAGAAAGAAGAAATGACATGGCCAGCCCATGGATAAGGGGGAGAAGGAACTGTAACATTTTACAGAAATGAAGAAGTCAGAAGGAGGAAGTTTGTGACAATAAAACCACAGCCCCATTCCAGGAAGGAAACTGGTACCCTTTTGCAAACCAGTTTATTAGTATCAAGATCACATTGAAAAAATTCTCCCTCTTTGTTTTCACTACTCTGTGCATCTGTTTCTTCTACTGAGGACAAGTGCTTGAGCCTGGATTGGGAGGGCTTTTGGGGTCCAGATGGTAAGCCCAACAATTCTAATGACTTGGTAAGAAAAGAAAATAAATGAGAAAGGATTAGTTGGCTAATCCCTCACACAGAGCCCTGATGATAGATTTGTTTCCTTTCCTATCCCTCTGCATCCCTTTCTGCTCATCCCCAGAATAAAGAGAGTGTCTGTCATGGTTTGAGTATGCTTGGGCCAGGGATGGCACTATTTGGAGGTGTGGCCTTGTTGGATTAGGTGTGCCACTGTGAGTATGGGCTTTAAGACCCTCATCCTAGCTGCTTAGAAGTCAGTCTTCTACTAGTAGCCTTCAGATGAAGAAGTAGAGTTCTCAGATTTTCCTGCACCATACCTGCCTGGATGCGGCCATGTTCCTACCTTGACAATTATGGACTGAACCTCTGAATCTGTAAGCCAGCCCCAATTAAATATTGTCCTTATAAGAGTTGCCTTGACATGATGTCTGTTCACAGCAGTAAAACCCTAACTGAGACAGGAGTTGGTACCAGAGGCCAGGATATTGCTGTGATAGGCTTGACCATGCTTTTGTTTGGAAGAATGTGGATCTTGGGACTTTGGATTTGGAAAGCAGTGGAATGCTTTAAATGGGGCTTAATGGGCTACCCTAGTAGGAATATGGAAGACTTTGTTACTGAGAGTGATTTGAATTGTGTCCAAGAGGTTTCAGTGAAGAATTTCAATATATTGTGTAGAGACTGTTTTTGTGGTATTTTGGTGAAGAATATGGCTACCTTTGCCCCCTGTCTGGAGAGTCTGCCTGAGGCAAAGGTGAAGAATCTCAGATTAATTGAATTTACAAAGGAAGTCTCAGAAATGCCCATTATAGACTTTGTTCTCTGGTTAAGTCTCATGAAGAGCATTTTAAACAAGTGTAGCAAACCAAGAAAGGAAAAATATAAAATATATGGCTTGAGTATTAAAGTGGCACCAGGAAATGAAATGGAGCAGAATAATGTGTTCAAGGATATTAAATTGAATTAAGGTAGTAGTGATCTTGGGGCAAGAATCCTACCCAGTTAAATTTAAGTCCAGGCATGGTAGTACAAGACTTCAATTTCAGGAGGCAAAACCTAATAGAATTCAAGGCTATCCTAGAACAGAGCAAGTTTTAGGAGAAGAAAATCTTAAATTCAGGCTTGGTGGACCACACCTTTAATCCCAGTGCTTAGGAGACAGACAAACAGATCTCAAGAGTTCAAAGACAGTCTACAGAGCAAGTTCCAGGACAGTCAAGCTTAGGCAGTGAAGGAGTTGGAAAACAGAAAGCTGGTGATAATATAATAAAACAAGGGGGCCATGTACCAACCCTAGCCAGCAGCAGAACTTGGCAGCTTTGGCTGTGTGGCTCTGGCTTTTGAGGGACTTCTGGGACAATTGATGCTGGTTAGCTGGAGCTAAGAAATTAGCAATGATTAAGAAGAGGTGAAATCTTCTGGGATGAGTTTTCTGAGATCACAAAGAAGCTATGTTCCAAAATAGCCAAGGTTGTACCTTGTACTGCAGCTGTACTTGGTAATATGTAAGAGTCACCCAGGTGGTACTGGTTTTGAAGGCATGAAGGCATCATGAAAAAAAATTGGTGAAGGTGCAGCCCCAGTTGCAGTTGATGGCCCCAGCCTGAAGGGGTCATGCAAAGGACTTGAGGCTTGGTACCATGAAGAGAGCCTATGAGAGAGAGGCTATTGGTGAAGACTAGTTACAGTAGAAGACCTCAGCATATTGGAGATGCCAGTATCATGGGATGATCACCAAGAACAGCAGCAGCAGTGGAGTGGATCAACCTGAGCTTAGAGTGTTACAGAGGGCAGAGCTGGAGAAGTGATGCTAGCCCTTTGGAAGATCATGTGTGAATCTCAGACATTGAAACAATAAGCTGTAACATTGAAGTTGCCTTAGAGACCCCAAGATGTTAGACATGCCAGAGCCATGGGCTGTCTGTGAAGGAAAGCCACAGAGAGTGAAACCAGCCCAGGAAAAAGAAGTTTGTTGCAGTCAACAAAGATAAAAAAGGAGTTAGAACTCTGAAGACCACTTTGACATCAGACACAGGCATGCAGAGTTTGGACGTTATCCAGCTGGTTTCCTGTCTTGCTTTGGGAATTGCAGTTAAGTGATTCTAAGAATCTCAGAAGAGACCTTGAACTTTGGACTTTTAACATTGTTGAGACTGCTGTAGACTATGGGGACTTTGGAAGTTGGAATAAATATATTTTGTATTATGTTATGTTTAGGTATTGCCCCCATAGACTCATGTCTTTGAACATGCCTATGGGGGCCAGGGAGTAGAATGTCATGGTTTGAATATACTTGGCCTAGGAAGTGGCACTATTTAGAGGTATGGTCTTGTTGGAATGGGTGTGTCACTGTGAGTGTGGACTTTAAGACATGCATCCTAGCTAGCTTCCTGGAAGTGATTCTTGTACTAAAAGCCTCCAGGTGAAGATGTAGAACTCTCAAATCTTCCTGTACCATGCCTGACTGGATGCTGCCATGTTTCTACCTTGATGATTATGGACTGCACCTCTGAATCTGTAAGCCAGCCCCAATTAAATATTGTCCTTATAAGAGTTGCCTTGGTGTCTGTTCACAACAGTAAAATCCTAAGTGTCTTTCTGAAACATCAACCTACATATTTTTCAAAATATTTCCAGGGTTTGAAGGATGCTAGTTATGGTAAGGACCCCAAAGTGCTATGTAAATTCATGACATGATGAAAGAAAGAAGGAGATTTCATGATGACCCTCTGAGATAGAAAGATCAGATCTTAGCCACTTTAACTTAAGGGTAACTGTTTTTGAAATGAGGACAGTGAAGTCAGATGTCCATGAGTCTTTAGGAGAATGACATTTTATCTAAAGTGTCCACAGTCTCTTTCCCATTACTGATTGTGCTCCAGCCCTAGGAAGACAAAGACCAAGCTCCTGAGTTGTTCAGTTTCTCTTCCTGTGGGGCTGTTGATGGGCTAACCTTGTCTCTGGGAACTCAGGCCAACAAAGAGCACACCCTGACTGTTCATCGAACTGCATGCAGAACAGTAGCTGGTGAGAGAAGATGCCATGTCACTCACTCTCACATTCCTGTTTAGCTTTGGTGAGATGTGGAAAAGGGAAGGAGTCACCTAAGTCTAGGAAAGACCCCACAGATAAGATCTGACCAATGAGGAGCCGTCAAGGGTCAGAAATCTCCAGGTAGAAAAGGACAAACTTTCAGGACAAACTTCTCACAGGACAATCTCTTTCAGGACTGAGTCTGGGCTACAAGAAAGCCATACTGGCAGGGGAGTGTGGTCCTAGCTGTTCCAGGTGTCTCCACCTAACTTGGGACAATGTGTCACACTCAGGCAGTGGGGAATGTGAAACAGTAAAAATGTGAGCTGATATTGGAGATGGCTGGAGGGTCCTGGGACTAGCAACAAGAATCTGGGAGATTTGTGTCCTGGGAATTGGCCTCTGGTTTCTTTTCAGAGACCATTTCTATGCCCACCATCTGGGCTGAGCCAGATTCTGTAGTCACCTGGGGGACAACTATGAACATCTAGGGTCAAAGAATCTTTGAGGCCATGGAGTACCTTCTGGTTAAAGAAGAAAGATGGTTACCCTTGTACATACGGACTTCACTGGAGCACAAAAACAAGGTCAATTTCACCATTTCATTCCTATTAGATTGGTGTTACTCTCTGAGCCCTGACGGCTAGTCAAAGCACAGTAACCCAGTGGAGCTGGTGGCGACAGGTCAAGAGGACCCTCAGGAAGATGCTCCAACATGTAGTAAGGACACATGCTCCACTATGTTCATAGCAGCCTTATTTATAATAGCCAGAAACTGGAAACAACCCAGATGTCCCTCAACAAAGGAATGGATACAGAAAATGTGGTACATCTACACAATGGAGTACTACTCAGCTATTAAAAACAATGAAGTTATGAAATTCTTAGGGAAATTGATGGATCTGGAGAATATCATCCCAAATGAGGTAACCCAACCACAAAAGAATACACATGGTATGCATTCTCTGCTAAGTGGATATTAGCATAGAAGATTGGAATACACAAAGTACAAACCACAAACCATAAGAAACTCAAAAAGAAGGAAGACCAAAGTGAGGATACTTAGTTCCTTCTTAAAAAGGGGAACAAAGTATCCATGGAAGGAGTTGTAAAGATTAACTATGGAGCAGAGACTAAAGGAAGGACAATTCAGAGACTGCTCCACCTGGGAATCCTTCTCATATTCAATCATCAAATCTAGACACTACTGTGGGTGCCAACAAGTGCTGGATGACAGGAGCCTAAGATAGCTGTCTCCTGAGAGGCTCTGACAGTACCTGACTAATATAGAAGCAGAGGCTCACAGGGTCCCCAATGAAGGGGCAAGAGAAAGGACCCAAAGATCTGAAGGGTTTGCAGCCCCTTAGAAGGAACAACAATATGAACTAACTAGTACCCTCAGAGTTCCCAGGGACTAAAACTCCAACCAAAGAGTACACATGGGCGGAGACTCATGGCTCCAGCAGCATGTGTATAGCAGAGCATGGCCAGTCATCAGTGGGAGAAGAGGCCCTTGGCCCTGTGAAGGTTCTATGCCCCAGTATAGGGGAATGCCAGGGCCAGTAAGCAGGAGGGGCTGGAATGGTGAGCAGGGGGAGGGTGGAGGGAACAGGGGATTGTTTTAGTTTTAGTTTTTATTTTATTTTATTTTCTTATTTTCTTCTTCTTCTTCTTCTTCTTCTTCTTCTTCTTCTTCTTCTTCTTCTTCTTCTTCTTCTTCTTCTTCTTCTTCTTCTTCTTGAAGGGAGCCTGAGAAAGGAGATATTGTAAATAAGAAAACATCTAAAAAATAAAATAAAATAAAAATAAAAAAGAACCTTATTAAGTGAAAAAAAAAAGAGGACCTTCAGGTATCTCAGTCCTTGACTGAGCCCCTCCCCCCTCTGTGTGTGTGCGCTTTCATATGCACGTGCACATTTGTGTTCCTGAAGACATTGTGGGTTGTGTGAGGCAGTCTATAAGTTACAGACTCCTCCCCCTCCCCTTCTTCATTTGGTCTTTTTGAGACAAGTTCTATAATACAATTCTGGTTGTCCAGGAATCCACTCTGTATACTAGGTTGGCTGATAACTTACATACCCATCTGCCCCTGCTGGAATTAAAGGTGTGCACCACCACACATAGCTGCATTCTTTTCTTGTAGGGTTCTACAGAAATTCCACCTTCTCAGTCTTGCCTAGTTCTGAAGAAACCTCAGGAGGGAATATGGCTATTCAATGGGCTTCTTCACTGAGATATGATAGGTTCATTTTGACTAAGGATGGAGAACACAAGCTATCCAGGACACTACATGTACAGTGTGTGCCCACTAGGCAGTTTTAGTCCATATTCTATGTGGGTCCTGTGTCACTCAGATAGAAAAGGACATGGAGATGCTATAACAATTACAAGACCAATCCATATCTGTGGTCAGAATCCAGTGACCCCTTGAAGCTACTGTTGTCAGGTGAGGAAGCTCCATCCATCATTGACACAATAATTTTGAGGTTTACTCACATATTTCTGAGTCTTATGTTCAGGGGAACCAAAATGGGATGTGGCTAAGAGATATTTGGGGTCCCTAAGCTGGGTGAAGACCAAATTTGAGAGGCAGTACCACCTTCAGGACAGGATAGGAAGGGGCCAAGTGTCCCTTGTACCCACTTCCTACCTGTCTTCTCTCTGGTGATGCTCAGGATGCCTTCCCTACTAACCTATCAGGGTCTGCACTCTGGAGAGAAATGAACCCCATAGAGACACCCTGTCATCAGCTCTACTCTGTTGAAGGAGGAGGGCATGACTCTCCTTGTCTTGACTCACTCCCAGGTCCTGTGAATAATTTCCTTAGGGGTCACTGTAGATGCTGTGGTACACATCTCTCTCTGGAGTGGTCAGGCCCCATTGAACCCATGCCCATCCTAAGCATAAGTGAGAAACCTAGAAAATTCAGTCAAGGACTTAGAGTCAAAACAGGCCCTGCTTGGGGAGTCAAGGAGGTGATCACTAAGATTGAGGAGTGGGGGTGTTAGGGAGGAGGGAAGACAGACAGGCAACTGACTGAGTTTGAAAAAATAGATAGACAGAAAGATCTAGGTACTCAGAGACTGACAGTGGTGAGAGCCTAGCTTAGAAAAAGGTGGACACCCTTCCTCCTATCCTCCTGTTTATTACACCTCCCCATTATGTTCTCACTTTCCATGTAACCAGGATATATAGTGTCATTAGAAGAGACAGTAACTTTGCTCTATTAATCTTAGAGCTCTGTGGCACTTTCTGCCTTTTCAAATTTGGGACAGTTAGTCTCCTTTTGTGTCTAAGATCCAAAACCTCAGCTCAGCAATGTCAGGCAGAATTCTCCATGATCATCAGGACTTCAGCTTTCTGCAGAACAATGTACAGGGTCTGTGTCTGTGTTTACTTGGCCTGACCTTGGGAAGTGACAGATGAGAAAGCCTTATCCTTCCTGCCATTGTTGACCCCATCTATTCAAGAGGAGCTGCATGGACATGGTCTCCAAGGATCCTTCATTTCTGACCTTCTGAAGCATTTGAGATGGGGCTTCATTTTAAATCTGCTCCAACCCCAGCCCTTTCTGTTGTAAATACTTATATACATGAAAGGAACAGGAGCCAGAAAGCTGTCTTAGTGATTAAGAGCCCATATTGCTCTTGTAGAGAATGATAGATTGGTTCCCAGCATCCAATTATAACACCTCACAGATGTCTATGACTCCAACTCCAGGGAATCTAACGCCCTCCTTAGCACTGTGGGCACTGCACATGTGCAAACACACAGACACACAGATACACAAACAGAGAGTCAGATACAGACATGTAGACACACACAGATATAAACACACACACAGGCACACAGAAACAGACACACACACAGAGGCACACATAGGCACACAGGGACACAGACAGACAGACACAGACATATACACACATACAGGCACACACACAGAGATAGACATAAGACACATAGACACACACAGGCACACAGACACACACACACACACACATAAACTCAGACATATAGACACACACATACACAGAGACTGACACAAATGCACACAGACAGAGACACAGAAACACACTCTATCTTTCACACAGAGACACAGACAAGCACACATATTGTTTGTTTGTTTCTTCTTATTGTTGTTTGTATTTAATGACAGGGTCACTCTATATAGCCCTGGATGGTCTGGAATTTGCTATATAGACCAGGCTGGCTTCTAACTTACAGAAATCTGCCTGCCCTGTCTCCCAAGTAGTGGGATCAAAGGAATGTGTTATGACACCCAGCTTCAATATATATGTAGCTTAAAAATTAACCTTTTATAAAAACCTAAAAATATCCTCATAAGAGGTGGAGCTGGGACTTTATCCATCAGCCTTGAGTCTCAAATAAGAGGAAACCAAAGTAGCATCGGAACAGTAAGGATTTAGGAAAACTTACTCATTCAGAAAGTTTCCTCTTTCATGGGTTATAAAAAACTTTTTGTTTTCTTTCCCTTAAGAGTCACCAGTGCACACAAGTGCACTAGTATATGGCACACTGTATGGCACACTGGCATCAACTAGTCATGATGCATGTTTTGGAAGAAGAGGAGGGAGAACATACTGTGTTAGTAGGATGTGTTATGAAAGAGCAAGCTGGGGGCTGATAGAGAACACAGGTTACTGTGTGAGTATGGGGTAGGACACAGGAACATTCCCACAGCAGATGTTTTTTGGATTCAAGTTATATCCTGCTCACTGCCCCTCCTCTTTTTCCTCCTCTCACAATCCTTCCTCCCATGCTTCCTTCTCCTCTGAAAAGGTGGAGGCCCCTCTACTTGGTATCTCCTGGGCCCCGCACTTCAAGTTTCTGTGGGGCTTGGCACACCCTCTCCCACAGAGGCCAGACAAGGCAGCTCAGATAGAAGAACATATCCTACAGACAGGCAACAGCTTTTGAGATGGTTTTGGGACCCATATGTGCAGAGGGTGAGAGGGTGGCCTAGGTTCAGCCCATGTATTCCCTGTGGTTGGTGGTTCAGTCTCTGAGAGCACAAAAGGGTCCAATTTAGGTGACTCTATTGATCTTCCTATGGGGTTCTTATCCCCTTTGGGGCCCTCAATCCTTCTCCCAACTCTTCCATATGAGTCCCCAAGCTCTATCACTGTTTGGCTGTGGGGTTCTGCATCCCACAGAGTCAGCTTCTGGGTGGAGCATCTCAGAGGACAGCCATGCTAGACTCCTGTTTGCATGCATGACAGTGTATCATTAATAGTGTTAGGGATGCCCTTAGCAAATCTTTTATCCAGTTGCTGAGAGACTCCGAATGTGCAACCCGTCACTCATGCCTGTTCCATCAGATCAGGAGATACAACTGCTCAGGTCACAGTGGTCTCAAGAGGTCTTGTTGTTAAGGTTGAGGCACCCAAAAGACATGCTCCTTTCAAGAGAGGCTTCCCATGCTATGAGTACCTATCTGCATGGCTCCTTTTAGGCTCACCTGGGCCTCTAATGCTCAGTGCATGACTGAGACATAAGAGAGGCTCTGCAGCTGTTCACTGCAGTGACTATGGAGATCACTGCCTGACACCTTTTTTTGTATGTAAAAACTGATTTGTTTCTACTCTACATTTTCTGTCTACTCTTGTATATGTTCCTTCAGTTTTGGAACCTTAAAAATTGACTCAAAAATCCATATATATATATATATGTATATA
>NW_022196904.1:1329051-1331940 GCF_008632895.1 Mastomys coucha
TATATATATATATATATATATATATTTTGCCTGCATGTAGTCAGTGTACTATGTATGTGCTTTGCCCTCAGCGGCCAGATGAGGGCATACTATCTCCTTGAGGCTGAAGTTACAGATGGTTGAGAACTGTAGGTCTGCAGCACATGCAGTGCCCACAAAGATCAGAAAAAATATTGGAACCCCTGACACTGTAGTTACAGTCAGTTATGAGCCATTCTTTGGGTGCTGGAAATCAAACTGGGTCCTCTAGAAGACCAGCCAGTGTACTTAACCACTGAGCTATCTCTCTCTAGCCTTCAAAGTTATTATTTTAAAAGTTTCACTTAAACAACTCGGGAAAAATTTCTGTATGATTAAGTTTAGCATTGCAACCTTTATAAATATTAACTATTTTATACAGAAACACTTTTAAAGTGAATTATACAACTTTTTAAAGATTCATAGTCATCATTAATAAAGATATTTGTTAAATATCTTTGTTAAAGATCTTTTGTTAAAAAAACGTTTCAAAACTAGGGGCTGGAGAAATTGCTCAGTGGTTAAGAGCATTGGTTGTTCTTAAAGAGGACTTAGGTTCAATTCTTATGTATATGCAGTGCGCATAGACACCAGAAGAGAAAATCAGATACTCTTGAACTGGAGTTAAAGACAATTGTAAGCTATCATGTGGGACCTGAGAATGGAATCCATGTCCCTTGCAAAGACAGTAAGTAATTGCTCTAAACCACTAAGCCATTGCTCCAGGCCCTAGGTTTACATTTCTGTATGTCCAGCACTTAGAATTTACATATCTGTCTGGGTGTATCTGTGTCTCCTTCTGTATGGCACACTGTGATTCTGACTTTATGATGCCCAGTTAATGAGTAGTTCAAAGAATGATGAAATTCTAGTGTATCTGGCTAGGATCTGTCACATTTCCTGCTTTGTGATTGTTGTGCTAGAGCCTCTGAGGACTGGTCCTTGACTCTTAGCCTCTGGGTGTTTAGCTGGTGAATCAGGGATAACTCAGCTCAATGGAAATTAGTTTGCATGTTCTGTGATCAGAATAAGAAGAGCTAAGAGAATGCTACTGCTTCTTAATTGGGAGACCACTTCTCATTAATTCTAAGCTGGCAAAGGATAGCAGGGCTGAATTATCAGAAAGAAACTGGTGATATCAGGGAAAGAGCTCATTAAGAGTTCACCTTAATTAACAAAAATAAGATATAAGAATGTGTGTATACCCTGAGGGAACAGTTTGCACCTCATCAGGATGAGCATCTTCCCCTTCTTTATTTCTTGGGAGCAGATCACCCCATCACAGAATAAGTCAGACAACAAAACGTCTGACCAAGGAGAATCCTTAGATATGAGGTAGACATTTACAGTGGGTACATTTAGTCCACGGGAGGCATGTGCCCTGTGTTGACAGTCAGGTTGGTTCTGACCTCTGTGATTTCTTTGTCCAATTCCTAGATTCACATTTCTAGAATTACAGAGTGAAGAATATCATTCAGATCAGTGTAGCTGCTTTGGTTTTGGTGACTCTTGGGATTCTGCTGTTTCGTGCCTGTCACATCCAGAGAAGGACATGAGAGCACGTGGATGGAGAATGGGGACTCATGCACTGGCAGATAATCGAGTGGAGCAGGGAGTATGAGCAATGTGCAGTGACATAAATATACAAAATTATTATATTAAATCCTGTTCTCTTGTATAGTAACAACATTAGTGAAATAAATAAATTTAAAATAGATCTGAAGATTCTGTACTTCCCTCTATAGGATCATATGTCAGTGTCAGGTCTTAATCATGCTCATGTTTGTGAAATTAATATTCACATTCACCAAGGGATAGTAACAGCTTAAATAAGTGTCAACACATGAACTTATTAATGGATAGATACGGAGTGCATGCCAACCCAAGACCCATTTGCAGCAGTGCAGGAGGCCAATGAAGGACAGGTGCCCTTCTTCATGCCTTATCCTGTTGGCAGTTAATAGCCAAAACCCACGAGCCTTTAAACAGAACTGACTGATCTGACTCACTAATTTGTAACTGGACCACATTTAGCAGGGCAAAGTCTAAAACTAAACACAACCAAGAAACTAATGACTGAACATACGGCTATTAGGACATTATATACAACAGATAAGGAGAGCAGAGGAGTTGAAGAAAGGAGGCATGAGGATTCCAGGGAGCTCATATATACTCATGTCAGAAAGAGGTTTAGGTATGTACAGCTTCTTGATGTAAAGTCAGAGTACAAGAAAGGAAGATTGTAGATACATTCTGGACATTCTAGCAAGATTGTGGAGTGGAACATATAACTCACAATGTACAAGCTCTTATGGGTACATTCAGCTTACAGCATTACAATAATGAAAGAGAGCTTACATGTGGACATGCTCAGTGTCCAAAATTGGAGACCATTAGGATGGTCTCTGTCGTGAAGAAAAATGCTTTCAAGAATGCTCAGTTTGCATCCTAAGTGTAGCAGACACGAACACTGGGCATTCTCAGGTTATGTTATGAAAGACTGACAGGGAAGCCTTTGGGCTTGCTCAGCATTCTGCATGATTTTAGCTGAATGAAGGACAGGACACTTTTAAAACAGAAGGTGTTTTAATACAGAGGCTTTCTTGCCATAGTGCCAGACTCATTAAGTGGCTAACGACAATGTGAGAAGTGCCTTCATAAAGAAATTGGAGAGATATTACACTAACAACTTAACAGAACATCTAAAAGCTCTAGAAAAAGAGAAGCAAACACACTCATGAGGAGGAGACAGCAGGAAATAGCCAAACTCAGGGCTGAAATCAACCAATTAGAAACAAAGAGAACTATACAAAAAATCGAGAACACCAAGAGCGGTTTTTTTTTTTTTTTTTTTTTTTTTTTTTTTTTTTT